>NC_092859.1:145811342-145819381 GCF_032062135.1 Pyxicephalus adspersus
CTAACATGGCAATAAAGCAAAAGTTGCATAGACCTTGTGATATTAGTAGAATTACCAGCTTGAGAACCAATGATCCAAAGAAGTGAACAATCACACTGTTCGGTAATGTGTCTACTGCTTTATAGAAATCTTATGGCTGGTGTTTATTAAAATGGACATTTAAATAAAAAAAGAAAAAAGACTCTTCTTGCACAGCAATCAATCCCTCCACAGTTGGCTTCCATTTGATCCCAGGCTGTCCTGGATTCTTTCTTCGTTCCGGAGTAGAGAAATTATTGGACGTCCCCATCTTTGTCCATCTTCTTCCTGCTTATGTCACCCAATTTTCCATTGCACAGGCACGATATGGGCTGACACTTTCTTCTAATAATATAAAAAAAAAGCCAATTTTACTGTGCATGCTTTTTTTACATTGCAGTGAAGATGATAAGAAGATGGAGATCAGGCATGTGCAAAAGGAGCAGCATAGTTTGTCTTAGCACAAAAAGGATTGCAGAGTGAGAAAAAAAAAGACAAGATCTCTCAAGTATTCCTCTTCATGGTTTTTTATCTAATGACCCCTTAGTTTAAGTTTGAATGCTATCTGCTACCTTATCATCTTCACTTAGGGGGTGAACACAAATGTGTGAAATGACCTTGAATAATTGGGTACCTGTGCTTGTTTGGAAAATGTCATATTGACAGGTTTGAATCTGGGCCAGGACACTATCTGCAAGGAGTTTGTATATTCTTCCCATGTTTGTGTGGTTTTCCTCCAAGCTCTCAGGCTTCCCCTCATAACTGACCTTAGACTGTGGTAATGACATACGACTATCGTAGGGACTTTAGATTGTGGGCACCTTTGAAGGACTGTTAGTGACATGACTATGGACTTTGTAAAGCGCTGCATAATATGTCAGACACTATAATTAAAAGTAATACAAATATTAATAATATCAGTATTCTGATATACTGCTTTAAATCTGATATACTGCTTTAAAAATATGCCCAATCAGATATACAAAACTGATAACACAAATCAATTTTGCAATTGAACTTTTTGAAAATTTGGAACTTTTAGTTGTTTACAAGTATTTTATTTGACTTGGCAAGAATTGTGTTGTTGTTTCATTTTTTTCATTTAATTAGTCTATAAATGTAACAATGATTGTAATTATGATAGCTTACATAGATAACCCCATTTTATTGTCACTTGCCAAGGATTTTTCAATATATTTAGTGTATTTCAGGTCTGCTAAATCCAGAAATGACATCAGTTTCATTGAATTGGCTCTAGTTCTTGCAATACCAATAAGAATCGGAATAGACGATTTTACCAACAACAAATGTTGCAACAACAACACAGCATATTATCATCAATCTTTATTTACAGAGATGTTTTGCATTTTATATATTAAATGTAGCATTATTTTCATGAAACTGGCCCATTACACATAAATTGACCTAGCTATAAATTCATTGTTACCTAACAATTAGTAACAGTGAAGTAATAATGAAAAATTCCCAATGTAATTTAACAGCACTGTTTTAATTTTGCACTAGTTATTTTGTATAGTATAAATTTTATAAATAGGAAATTGTTATAACGCATTAGAGTGAAACTTTTACCAAATATTTACTGATGCGAATCATTTTTTTATTGTTTAAAAAACAAACAACATATAAATTCACTCACAGTAAATGTCAGATTGTCTGCATTATAAATATGTCCCCAACTGTCAAGAAACAAATGTTACTATCAAGCTAATATGTAATTTAAAAAATAAATTAATTAAAACTCTTTTATGTCTCAGCTCAGGTTTAGATTGACTCTGACAAGACCGTAGATCCACTTTTCAGAGAAAGGCAACATCAATCGTTATTCATTCTGTATTAAGTGACTTGTCGCATAAACTGATAAATATCATGCAGCCTGATCTGTCTGTTCCACAAATATGTTTCCAGTTACTATATCGGTTTTCATGTTCCATCTGTGTATCTCCCTTTATTAGATTAAGTGGCTATGTTGATAAATTTACAGTGATGCAGAAATGCATCAAAGTGTTTTAATAGTGGACTGAAAATGTCCCAAAAGAAATGCTCGATATCATTATTCTACCATGACAAGCATGATGGAAAATCCCTATTGAGTTAATTGAATCGATTGAAATAATCAATAAAATCTAGTAATTGTTTGTCCCTGAAACTCCCTGCACATTGCAGGCATTTAGAATCCGTATTCACATTCTATGGTTGGGTGTAGGGACAAGACAGGCTAGAAGACGAGGTTTTGAATTCACACTGCTTGTCAAGCTCAGAAAGGAGAGAAAGATATATTTCTACTTGTAAATAGAAAAAAACAGAGCAGAGGTTTAGGAAGGATAGATTCCATGTGGATAATTCTGTCATTGGTGTGGAGTGACAATATGAATAGAGCAAATGACTGTTTGAGATCAGATACTGTGGCTTTGGAAGGTGGAAGCATTTATGCAGTATATCTTGCCCTCTATCATTATCTACTCCTGAGTGTTGAGTTCGGCATCCAACAAACAGGTGCAAGAACATAGATAACTGTGTCAATTGAGTTACGCATGGGCATTTTGTCAATTTCTTTGTAACCTTCTAAATGTGTGTCTCTGTTAATACTTTTTTAAATAGGCTTATGTGCTCCACTATTCCTAGGACAATCAGATGGAAGTTTCTTAGTTTATCTCCAAAAGTAGAAGTAAAGTTTTAGTGTCTTATAAAGAACATCTATAAGGTGGTAATTATGCCTGCCTAGTGCCTTAGTAAGTCTGTCTGGAAACTTTGGATTTTGAAGAAAGATTAGTTTTTATTATTCCTTCTTGTGTATAGTTATTCTCGGATTAGTTCATGCTTGGTTTAGTAGTAAGCCATAGTGGAATTCATTGAACTAGGTAGGGTTTCTAATGAATGTTAGTGGGAGATGTAGTATCTAGATCCTATATATATATATAAAAATAAATACATCAAATTAGATATTAGGTGTTCCTATGGAGCACTAATTAACTGGCCTATTTACAAGTGTATTATCCTTTGGAGTGATTTATTGCATTCTAATCTTTGGTTCATTGTATTTTTATATTTTTTATAGAATATTTAGATTGGGATATGGGTCAATCTTCCTCCGCCTTAAAGGCCAGTTCACTTTCTCTGCTGTTTTTTACAGTTGCTGGAAGTGAAGGAATTACACATAATTGTACTCACGTATGAGTATAGTAAACTATATTCTGAATCATGATGCCAAAAAAGGTATTTGTTGAATTTTCACTATGCTTATATATTATTTTTGTTGTGTTTGGATTTATAGATCTTAAACTAACTCCTGAGGAAGAGAACAAAGTGTCTGTGAAACGCATTGAGTTTGAATCTATTAGAGACCAAATCACTGTTAGAAATTCCTTTACATTGTGTTTGGCATTCCTACTGTCACTACGTTTTTACAAGTATTTAAATAAAGTTTGCTGGTATTTTTATACTTATTATCATGGTGTGTAGTTAGACCTAAAATGTCCCGATTTATACTTGCACTAGTCGGTTTCTAAAAAACATGCCCTTTACCTGGAAATCCTACTGCAGTGTGCTGCTTCCTTGTAACTTCTGTTCCTATAGCCTAATAATAGTAATATAAATGTAAATGTACAGCACGCTTTCATTCATCTTTCAGTCTTTGGTCTTTGTAATTGATCATGAAAGATCATTTCCACCAACAATAATTCAGCATGTGTACGCCACCTTAGAATGAGACTCACCGCCATGCTACTTTTGTTTCTGCTTGCTGGAGAGAATGTTGCACCTATAATGCATCCAATCTGTACTATTTATTCTGCAGATTTTCTCTTTTTTCACCTCTCAGTTATCAGATTACTGGTCATTAGGTTAGTAGGTCTGACATGAGGAAGCAAATCCACCACTAGGATGGATACTTCCACACAAGGAGACATTGTTGAACAAATGTATTCCAATGAATCTTAAAGGCACTGGGGCTTTGAATCTTATTAGTTTGATGTTAAAAAAAAAATCCAATTGGCATTTCCTGATTCTGACACTTTGGTATACTGACCCCGGCTCCAACTTGCCTATTCTCGATGGCTGCCTGCCCTGACCTTGGGTCATCCGAATATGCTACTGCCTTCCACTCCTGTGCTGAACATTGGTTTTACCTAATCAGCACTTACCAGCCCCTGTGGGTATGGGGGCCGCAACCTGGGCACCACTTCCTTGCAGGATGCACTGGTGAAGCTGGAGCTGGGTGCCTTGGACTCTGCAGACTGTATATGTCCCCGCTAAGTGGGCAGGTGACACAGAGCATCCACCACTCGCCCGTTGTTACTATTTAAAGTTTCTCAACTGCATTAACACAAAGCAACGTACCACATGGGTAGGAAGTCTTGCGTTGCTTAAGGGAACTCCCTATTCAAGGCAGACTCATTATCCAGGTTTCTCAACTTGAAGTCTAATTTTAACTTTAGTTGGTTTTAGATAGATGGGCCAGATAAATGAATATGATTTTTTAAGGACTAATTTTAAAAAACGTGTTTTATTTGTAGATTTTATTGGGATAATCCCTATGTATGTTTTCATACAGAAGCACTGAGAACATCTTCTACCCTATGACACACACACATGAAATTGTTTCTGATTTTGTAGTGGTGGGTTGTGTTTTAGCACAGTAAGGTTCAGACAAACTAGGTCAGGAGAACCAGTACTATTGACATTATGTGGACTACTAATAGCTAGCAGTATATTTTTGGTACACTACAACAATGCACATGACAGCAGTATTGTTCAAAGTGAGAATATGATATAAAAGTGTTAACAGACTCTTCTCAGTCAGAGAAACCAATTAGTAAAGATTTCAGACTTACATCTCATGTTATTTATTTCTAAAGCATGTATCCTGTGAAAGGTATGGAATGGATATCCACAGGTGGTACAAGGCACAATAGATCTGATTGGTTAAATGGGATATCAAGAAAAAAACATTAGTAACTGGCATCACTGAGATCAGAGGTCATCCAAACTATATAGGTGTTCTGACTCATTAGTATTAACTGCAGGGACCAAGAGACGTGCAGATTATATCAAGCTTTGGCTTCTTTGTGATATTTCCCATAGCCTAACATAAAATAATCACAAAGTTCTATTGTTGCCCCTAAGGTGTTCTGATACAATATATTTCAAAGTGTCGTTATGCATCTTTTATTTGTATGGGAAGAAGCTTTAGTCATAACGACCGGCAATGCTCAGTTTTATGGATATTGTATTTCAGGATAGATGAAACAATGAAATGTTTCGATGGAACTGTCCTCCACTAAAGAATTAACTGCTTTATGTATTAGGGGATTAAATAGATACACAGGAGATATATTTGTAAAATTGTAAATGAGATGATGGCTTTTTTGTGAATTGCACATTCTAATATTTGTATTAAAAACTGTACATTTTAGACGGAGGTGCTACAAGGAAGATATGTCCACCTTGCACCAAAAGGTGATAATGATACACCTACCCAAGCAGAGGAACCAACCTACCCATGTAGAGGAACAGTGCAAGGTGGTTTTCATGCAACTCTAAAAAGTCTTGGAATACAATGTTTGGAAGGCTGTCTTGAAGCTGTATGTGGTGTTTTCTTTTATTTTCATTAGGAACTTTTACATTTTTTTTTATTAACTTCCCTGGCAGTATCATTATTTTAGTATTTTTAAATGTCAAAGTGGTACATTTGACATTTAAAAATACTTGTTTTAAATTTCCCACTGGTTCCATCCCCCAGTGCACGCCGCCTGCCCGCATATGATGGGCATTGCCAAGGGGACCCCAATGCCAGCCGGGCATCGCCAAGTGGATACAGATGCCAGGCCGGTATCGCTGGAGGACGCCGCAGGTTCAGGAGGACCAGGTAAGCCCTCAAATGCAACCTCACCAACGTTGACAACTCACCATTTCCCCTTTCTGACCACAATCTAATCACCTTCAACCTTCTAACTGCTGCCCCCCTTTGCCACATCCTAGACCTGGCCAATGGCAGAGAGATATCCCCACCTTAACCCAACTATTCAACCTTTCCCTCTCTACTGGTATCTACCCATCCGCTTTCAAACATGCCAATTATTCTCCCTATCCTGAAAAAAACCCCCACTAGATCCCTCCCTACCTTCTAGCTACTGTCCAATATTCTCCCATATGTTTCCAAACTACTTGAGTGCATTTTCTTTAAAATCTTTACCGATTACCTGAGCAGCAACTCTCCTCTTGACCCCCTCCAGTCTGGTTTCCGAGCTGCCCATTCCACCATAACAGCCTTTACTAAAATGACCAATGACCTCCACAGAGCTAAGTCTCAAGGCAACTTTTCCCTCCTCCTTCTAATCCAAATCATGTGCTCCATTGGTATCAGTGACACTGCTCTCTCTTGGTTTATTTCCTACTTGTCTGAACGCTTCTTCAAGTTTCTTTCAATGGTACTTCCTCCTAACCAACTCTCCACCCTGTTGGTGTCCCCCAAGGGTCAGTCCTTGGACCGGTTCTGTTCTCTCTGTACACCTCCTCCTTTGGTAGTCTCATCTCCGTCTTTTAAATACAGTACCATCTGCATGCTGATGACACTCAAATCTATCTGTTCACCCCTGACCTGTCTCCCTCAGTCCTGGACAAGGGCATATCATCATGGATGTCTGAAAGATTTCTGAATCTCAAACTGGATAAAACCTAATTCATCATCTTCCCCCACTCACATTCTAAATCTCCCCCTGACATATTCTGATACCATCACTGGTATTCGTTCCTCCCCTCAGGCACGTTGTCTTGGCATCACCTTCCATTCTCCCCTCTTATTTATCCCCCATATTCAGAACATGTCCAGGTCCTGTCACTTTGACCTGTGCAACATCTCCAAAATCCACCCCTACCTGTCCCCTGAGACCACCAAACTGACAAATCGTCTGCTAATGAAACATGATTGCAAGGCATTGTAGATGGAGTGCTTGCTCACGTAAACAAACTGCATCAACAAGTCTATGTGCTTTAGCGTTTACCAAAGTACGCATTTTAGCTGAACATATGTACATAGGGAGAGCTTGTACTAATAGAGAAGATGTTTTATTATCTGAAAGCATGTAAAGCATTTGGTCTAATAATTATATACAGCCTTTGGACATTATGTTGTTTGTACAACATATTACATACACAATATAAAATGAATATATTGTATGGAAGTGTTCTTTTTCTTCGATTGTGTCGAATCAAAGAGTGGATAATAAGACATTTTCTCAATGAATGAAGTGGTAGATGGAGCAGTGCAGTGCATTAGAGCAAATGATGGATACAATGTAATTGTACATGTTTCTGGTATGTTCAATGTCTGTCTATTAACCTCCCAAGCAGTTCATTTCTTTTCGGTTTTATATGTCTAAAAGCAGTACATTGTTTTTCATGAAAATTTATTTTACAGTATAATATAATAGTATGAGTATAATAAAGTTTGCAACACAAAATAATGTAAAAATAATAAATTGAATAAATGAAAAAATCTATATATTTAAAAAAAAGTTTAAATTTTTTAAATTTTTTAAAAAAAAAAATACACATTATACTCATACTATTATATATACTGTAAAATAAATGTTCTTGAAAACAATGTACTGCTTTTACACTGCTTTTATAAATCCAATGTATTGCATTCAATACAGTTATTTTGTATTAAATGCAATACAAATGGATTTTGAATTTCCCACCCCGCCATCAATGTAGACATGCACCAATGTCAGCGGGAACTCCGGAAAATGTCAGCATGAACTCCGGATGCAGAAGCTGGCCGGAAGAAGAAGAAATAAGACGGAGATCGCGGCGATGGGTTTACATACATTTATGTTTTTAGCAACTTTTTTTTTACCCCAAGTCACACTCGGGGTTACCTCTAGATAGGTTAAAGAACAAAGCTGTTCTTTTCTGTATGTTTCTATCTCTAAAACAAATGAATGTTTAAACTTGTTCAAGCATGCACAACAAACGCTGGCACTCTCTGTCGTTTAGTTTGT
>NC_092859.1:145820633-145875506 GCF_032062135.1 Pyxicephalus adspersus
TGTTTCAAACATTTTTTATATTCATAATATCTACTAGAACCCCTGTTCGGACATATTTCTGTAAGTTACAGGTCTACAATTTAAAAAAAAAATGAAAAATGAAAAACAGTGGATCACTTTTGGTACAGAAATCTAGACCTCAGTGTAACGCTCAGGTGGTTAATGCCGTTGTGTTTCCCCTCATGTGCAGAAGTATGCAATCCATCAATTTGACATTTTTAGTAAAATTTCACACCAGGGCATAAAGAGTGTAGCAAGGAAATTTTTGCGATGACATTTTGCAGCAACTTGGGGTGGAACCGAGCATTGTTCATAGTCGTCACTTGGTGCCGAAACCTGGATCTTCCAGTATGATCCTGAAACAAAACCACAGTCATTGGAAACACCTTCATCACCAAGATTTATAAAACAAAAAAAAATTCAAAGCCATGTTCATAGTGTTTTGTGACATGAAAGGCATCATTTTGGCTGAATGGGTTCCAGAAGGCACAACAATGTCCCAACATTATTATAAGGAAGTTCTGACAAAGCTGAGAGAGTTAGGAAAAGATGGGCAAAATATGGGAAAATGGTTTAATTCTTCATCAGAACAATACTCCTTCTCCCACAGCACTTTCTGTGATTGACAAACACATTACTACGCTGGAACATCCTCCATATTCACCAGATTTGGCACCTTGTGACTTTTTTGTTACTCCTAAATTGAAATGAAGGAATACACTTTGAGACAATGGATGCAGTAACAAAAAACAAAAAACATCTTGACAACAGCTGACATAAAATGATCTGCTCCACACCTTCCACCAGTGGAAAACAAGACAGCATTGGTGCTTAATTGTAAATAGAGAGAATATTGAAAGGGACATGCATTAGAATTGTTATATAAATACATAAAAGTGAGTTATTATATCAGTATTATTATTTATTAGACAGATCTCATTTTAATGATTTGACATTGTTACTGCAATATATATCCGGGGAAAGCCTACGAGCTTGGTAGTTAAGCTATATGGCTTCAATGAACTGCTCTGATAATTTTTGTATTTGGGTGGCTTATGTCGATAGTGCATGGTCCTACACATGATTTTACAAAGGATTTGTATGCAAGATGTAATGATTGTTATTTGTCATGATGACTGAAAATGATGGTCACATAGATAATAATAATGTAGATTGTTATTGCAAATAAATCATGCATCATAGTTTTGTGAATTGTATTATTATAATATGAAAGGTTGATGCTACCATAAAATCATCCTAAAATATGTTTATGCAGTTTGGTATCATATGCCTAAGTTCTTCTATGTGAGTGGATTTACTACAGATGTACACACGAAGCAATTTATTAAAAACGCCTGTGTAATTATTCAATTATCTAATCTGCCAATTGTGTTCCAGCAGCACAATGCATTAAATCATACAGATAAAGGTCAGGAGCTTCAATTATAGTTAATGTCAAACAGCAGGATGGGGGGAATCGTGGTTCGAGTATTTCTTTCAATGCTTATTTTGTAGACTTGTCACACAGTCTAGTGCAGTGTTTTTCTATCTTTTTTTTTTTTTTTTTTTAACATGGGGGACCCTTAAAATAACTTTCAGATCTTCAGGGAACCCTTGCTATAAATAGTATATCCACAGCTACATTAATGTGGTGCTCAACCTTGCAAATAGCCAAAAAGATCATTGGTGTCAGTTGTAATTGTCCTGAGAGGCCCAAATTGCTCAAGGAACCCCTAGAAACCTCTGAAGAAACCCACAAAAGTCTGGTTGAGAAACATTGGTCTAGTCTGATAATTCTGATTAGAGTTGATTCCACTTCAGATCAAAGCTATTCAGATTGGAACCTGAAAGTTTAGGCTCCCTGAATAAATTTGGATATTCCAAGTACAGAAAGAATGTGTGCCAACGTCAAAGGGTCTAGGGGAGAAAAAAAGACCTGGTGGTGTCTAAATATTAGATGTAGCCTCCATAGATATTTATTATACATCTCCTTGGGTATGGGCACCTTAATGTACCTTAATGGGCACCTGTGATGTACCATTTAAATCAAAGTGGAAGTAAAAAATGGATTTGTAGTATTTCTGAACATTTAACTGAAAATAAAGAGAAAGAAAAACTGAACAAAATATCCAATTCTTCTACTGTTCTATCTTCAATGCTTTCCACTGTGTACAGCTATTTTCTATTTTATCCAGTCTTTTTTATGGTCACTTTCTGTCCTTATCTGACATTTTATATCATCTCATTATTTGCGGCTATTACCGTTCATTTACTATCAGCTCTTCCTCATTATAGTGAGAATAGATTAAGCATTTGGTTAGGATTAAATCCTCATAACTGTCTAACCTCTGCACTCATTACAAAATCCACTTGCAGACAAGTAACAAAACTTTATGGATATCGTAGATGTTTTCTTAAAAAGTTCTGGTAGTTTCCTTTTGGTAGTAATTGCAATGCAGCAATTCTTTCATTGTCTGTAATTTAATACCCTATTGGCGTGATATAAAATACAATAATGTTCACACTAGTTAGCTGCTGATATTTAGCATGCACAGTACATGCAGATGGTGGAGAACTGCAACATTTTCTTCTCCTGTAGATAGTCTTAAGTTTACACCATGTGTTTGACAGAAGATTAACAGCAGAAATCCCTGCTGCTAAACCTTCTGTGAAAAGAGCAGTAGAAGCAGCCATTCTGAACCAAGGATTATGGACAATATGTTTGACAATCCGTAACTTAAATGGAAGGATTTTCATTGCCCCCCCCTACCCTTCCTGCAAAGTTAATTTTATACTGAGGAGGCTCACCAGTTTTAATCCTTTGTTGATGAAATGAATAGGAAGTATGCAGGGTGGGAGGCATGCAGACAAGAGACTGCGGTTGGAGTGCTGAGCCTTCTTGACACTAACTACTGTGTTATTGGAGGGCTGACAGTGCATTGTATTTGCATCCCATGCAGTCTGGACAGCTTGCTCAGCACTTAAGTGGCCAGATAGAGAGGATTTTGTCGGATTAGAGGTAATGAGAGTGGTTGGGTGTGATGATCCCATGCTCTAGGCGCCCAAAGTGCCCACAATGCAGGTCACCACAATCATTTGGCTCATCCACTTTACAATCCGATCCTTTTCCTGAAATAGATCTTACTTACCGTATTTAAAGGAGAAGTCTGATTAGTTAAAAAAGGAAAAACTGACCACCTCCCCAGTTATTTTGCATTAAACACTCCATGATATACCATTTGAAAATTATTGTTATCAAATTTATGCAAAGATACGTTTCTCCTCTTTGCACCAGCAAGGCAAGAGTACTGATTCTAGGTCCATGTGTTCCAAAAGCAGTAAATGATTCCATCTTTTATAAATAGAGCCTATGGAGTTCATCTTCTGTCCAAAAACAAATGATCGCTTAAGAAGATACATCCATATTTATTTCTTTATCTTTTATTTAATTTCTAGTGTGTAATGAGGACCTATACTACAGAAGGACAATAACTGATTACTAACATTGACAGCATTGCAGCTTACCCACAACCAACGTAACATGGCTTGTTCTGTGTGGAGTCTCCATGTGGTTTCCTTATGTCAGACCCACCATACCTCCATGATTAGGGACTTAATGAACAGATAAACTGTGATGTCTGACGGTGAAAAGTATCAATAGGCGATTTAAGAGGCATGAAAAGCAAAGATTAACACAGTGTTTTTTAACCAGGGTTTCCCCAGAGTTTTCTAGGGGTTCCTTGAGCTATGAGCAGTTTGTGCCTGTCAGGTCAGTATAGGTGACACCAATGATCTTTTTGGCTATCTGTAAGGATGAAAATCTTCCCAATGGCCAGCAATGTAAGACATTCTTCCTACTGACTACCACACTAATGTACTGTGAGCTGCGGATTTAGTAATTATAGCAGGGCTTCCATGAAGAGCTAAAAGTTATTTTAAGGGTTCCCCATGTAAAAAAGGTCTGGGTTAACAGAATAAAGGAAGAAGAAGCAGTGAGATTCTTTTCACTCCAGGTTTCCAGGTACAACATTTTAGCAGGCCCTCAGAAGAACAATAATTAGCAAAGCAGTAATTTCACAAACTCACTATACTCAAATAGAAAATATGGAAATGCCATAGATGATCTTATACTTTAGATATCCTCCTGTGAGGTTATAGATACATGGCGTGCCTAAGCACACCTAAATGTTGGGGATTCCACTGCAATTTCCCATAAGGAATTCAAGGGTACTACTTTAATACAATTAGGGTTACTAGATATTCCATAGGACAAAGCAAATCTATACTTTTTAGGTGTAGGTCTACTTTAAAGTGGAACAATTCCCTTTTTTTAAAAAAATAAATGCCGTCAGGCAGGTTCTTTATTGCAGAATGATGTCTAATTTGTGATAACATAACTTTACTTGCCTTTTTACAAATATTTCAAATACACTCACTTGTCTCCATTTCTTTGCAAGCTTCACCCCTTCCTGGTTCTAATCCATTTGATTAGTTGAATCAGGATGACGTAACTCCCTTGCATGCATTATTCAGTCCTGGCAGCTCTGGGGTATGATGGGATGAAGGAAGCAGCAATCCGGCAGGTAATTGTGATTTAATGCACAAAGGACATCACCTGTACCTTCTGCAACAATCAAGCTGCCTGTGCTTTTTGCACAACTATATTTCATACATATAGTTTGTTCCAAGAAATGTACATGCCTCTGGTGATCAATTGATTATTGCTGCTTTGTACAGTTGGAGCAGTGTGGTGGAACCCTTATAACTATAATACAAAGTCTGTATACTCCAGAGTTTATGAGAAAAGTGCTTAGCAAGAGGAATAAAGAAATAAATGCAAGTGGCACTGACAAAAATGACATTTACAGTCTGTTCTTCTAATCCAATATAAATGACCTGCTTAGTATACTTGCAAAAAGCAGTGTGATATTGTATATGTTCATATTTATTTTAAATACTTGATTTTTCAAGAAGACAAAATCCTTATTAATGGAACATCTAACACAAAAATATTGTTCTGCTCAATCTGGCATTGTATCTATCCAGCCTTAGACTTAAACTGGCTATGCAGATCTTCCAAGAGCCATATCAAAAGAATGAACATTTTCTTATATTTTATTCTGTCATTACCACCAAGCTGTAATTGACCCCAGGTTATTATTTCACTGAATGGGTCATTAAAAAGGTTTCCCCAGAATCATTGATAATTATCATTGATAATATCTGCATATGCAAGGTATGGTTATTATTTATTGTGTTAACATGTGCACTGTGCATTCGGTGAATAGTTGCAAGTAAAATCTATGGGAGAAAAACATTAATGCTTAAAAGCAACCTAGTAACAGTTTTCTGTATCTGTTGATTCTGACAGTTTATCCAATATTGTTCCACTTACTGTAATCAATTGACAACATTGTTGGATTTGCAGTGAAATCGCACAGTAGGGTTGTCTTCATGTGGTCAGGATAGATGGGCCAGTTTAATGTGCTATAAGTGAGAAATATTTTAAGTCCAAGGGTTGTTTCAGACCTTTGGTGGGATACACCATTCTGTCATGTTCCTAAATGTTTTTCCAACCTCTCCTATTCAAGTAAATTGGAAAAGTTGGGAACCATTTTTTGCATGTGCCTGCAGAGGATAATGGTGTGATTCCCAAAAGTGGCAAGTCATTTTTGGTTTGATTGGTAAAACTTGGAGAGAGAGGGAAGGGAGACACACCTCACTCACTTACAAATGTTCAAGCTTTAGAAAGTATAGATTATAGGTTAAAGGAACCACAGATAAGGTGTTTACTATAGCAAACATTGTTTTATATATACCTAATAGTAATTACATTACAATATTCTGATAATCATTAGCGCTGTTATATACATAGGATATAATATATCCCTGATTCCCTCATCAGGGTGTTCCCAATCATAAAATGCTAGACAGAGTGTGCTATCACAGGAAGTAATCAGGGATAAATTATATCCTATGTATATAACAACACTAACGATTATCTGAATATTGTAATGTTAGTACTAATAGGTATAAAAAAAAAATTTCCATAGTAAACCCCATCTAATCTGTGGTTCCTTTAACGTATACTCTATCCTTTCTATTTGCTTGATTGTTGTTTAAAAATTTGCACCACAGCCTCTCTGCAGCTGCTGTATACCGAGGAGCAGACAAACACGTCGTTTTAAACCAAAGGTGTAGAGATCCCTGACTTCAGTTAAAACTAACCTATCACCAACATTTTTACTTTACATAGAATGGTGGACAACCCTTTTATATAGAGTAAAAATGATCTTCTCTTTTATTTGTTTAAGCCTCTGCCCTACTGTCTTTACCGCCATGGTGGTAAGGACAGGATGAGAGCACAGAGCTTCTTGGGATACCCATGTCATACATCCCTGGAGGCTTCTGGCTGCTAATGTACAGAAGGAGCTTTATCCTACATTGGGAAAAAAGATGCCGATTTCATGCATGCGCAGTGAGATCGGCATATGTTTTTTTTTTCTTTTTCAGCAGGCTACGTCACCCAATCTCAATGCCTCTTACATTGCTGGAAAGTCATCCTTACAGACAGCCAAAAAGATTATTGGTGTCAGTTAAACTGACCTAAGAATGCTAATGAAACAAGGAACCTCTAGCAAGCTCTGGAGGAACCTCAGGGTCCACAAAACCCTGGTTAAGAAACACTGGCTTAAACCATTTTTTTAAAAAAAATGTCACAATATTTAATGGGTTGATCCAACCCCAATAACTGCTCCCTTTTTCTGGCATGTTAAAACAAGCATAAATATATAGGATCCGCTGGTGGGGGCCACAGGCAATAAAAAAAATAATTACTATGTAAGAAAAGATATTGTCTATGTTATGAGGGAGAGAGGGAGCAGAAATGATGTTGATATCACTGAGACACTTCATCATAAATGTATTTTATGATTTTACCAATACTTCTATTTTAATTACATTGTTTATAAAAATATATTAATTGTGTGTCCTGCTAAACCTAAGATTGTGTATATTCATGAAAATTAAAGTGATATAAAAACACAGAACCCCCAAGGCTATATGTCATTGCTGTCATTTCTGCAACAGTATATGACAAATTAAATCCTTAATTGCCCTAAGTAATAATTAGATTAAAATTCCCTATACAATATCTTAAGAGTATTAATCTCTTTATGGCAATATATTTAATTATAGGGGATTTAACTGCTATACTGATGGCTTGTTTACCCATGTTTAGCCTCCGATTTAGACTGTTAGCTGCAAACAAACCACTTAAGACAATGTAGCGATTAATGCAGCCACAAATTGAATCAACACCATCCACACTTTCCTGAAAGTGCTAAATCTCTGTATTTAAAACCAATACTAACTGGCTTCTTCCATAAGTATTAAGCCACTTGAGAGAAATTCAGTATGTGGTGTAAATGCAGAAACACAATTTTAGCTAAAAATGTCTTTACCATGGGAATTTATTCTAACGGATTGTGAATTGTTTAGGTAATATAGTCAAAGCCCGGGGGAAGGCGGTAGTAGTCTGCCCAGTTTATTCCAAACCAACAAATACTTTGAAAAGGTAGATCATTCTAGTTCAGATAAAACAGATTCTTTTCATGGTAATTATTTCTTGAATGTTTCAATAAAATGTATTTTGTGCATAAAAATAATATTAAATAACTTTTGATAAAATTATGATAATAATTTGAGATTACCATTACATAAGGCTTTATTTAATAAACTGGGAGTCTGACATTCCCTCGTGGGGAGTCCATATGTTACAATGGCAAGGAATGTCAGATTTTCTGTTTTATAAATAGAGCCCAAAGAGTTTTAAAAATATATCGCATTGATGAGAGAATAATGTTCAATTCCTTCCAGATTAGCCGTAAAGGTTGCATACCTGAAACAAAAAGTGTTTGGCCAAAAAAGAAACATTTTGCCTGACGTTTCCAAAGCTATTTCTTTACAACTAAAAGTTGTACAAAATTATCATTGCTGATGTTTTAAAATGTGTTTTAAACAACTGTGCATTGGAAGGCAAAGAACATCGACCCCTACCGACCAATTTTTAGTAACACTTTTCTAATAATGGATAATGCTCTTGGTATCTTGGTATTCAAAACAGCCTTAATTCCCCAATGGCATGGTTTTGTCTGGGTTGACATGATTGTGTCATGAAATTTATTTATACTTCACTTCACTTGGCTGACGAGAATAAACTTTAGATGGTCTTCGTCTGTTTTAGTCTATCACCTTAGGATTTGACATACTGAAAATTTTGCTTACCATAGTTGTGAAGAGTGGCCATATCCTTTCTGTCACCTTGAACCAACCTGGCCATTCTCAATCAGGATACATTATTGCAGAACTGCCCCTCTCTGGGGGTTACATAGTTACATAGTAAGTCAGGTTGAAAAAATACATAAGTCTATCAAGTTCATCCACTTGCGAAATAAACATATCTCGGATATAAAACCCTATAGACAAAGTTAGTCCAGAGGAAGGCAAAAAAAATCCTGGTACAATTTTCTGCAACAGGGGAAAAAATTCCTTCCTGATTCCACGAGGCAATAGGATGTTCCCTGGATCAACACCCTGCTATCTTTACTTAAAAGCTTTAATCCCCAGTTATATATTGTGTTTCTAGAAATCATCCAGCTTTCACCTAAAGCAATCTAAAGTAGTATCTAAAGCAGATTCCACATTTTCACAGACCTTACAGTGAAGAATCCCTTCCCTAAACTTTTTTTCCTCCAGACGCAAAGAGCGCCCTCTTGTTCTTTGTAATGATCTCAAAGTGAATAATTGGGAAGAGAGTTCTCTATATGGATCATTTATATATTTATACAGGGTGATCATATCCTCCTTAAATGTCTCTTCTCAAGGGAGAATAGATTCAGTTCAGCTAATCTCTCCTCATAGCTGAGCTCCTTCATTCCTTTTATTAGTTTAGTTGCCTTTCTCTGCACTTTCTACAATTCCACAATGTCCTTTTTGTGAACTGGTGCCCAAACCTGGACGGCATATTCCAGATGTGGTCTGACCAATGCTTTGTACAGGGGCAGGATTATGTCTCCATCTCTGCAGTCTATTCCTCTTCTATTACAAGAAAGCACTTTGCTAGCTTTAGATATTGAAGTTTGGCATTGCATGCTGTTATTAAGTCTATGATCCACCAGAACCCCCAGATCCTTTTCTTTTTTTGGTGTTTTGTTTTTGCACCATTCTGAGTAAACCCTGCAGGTTTAATTTGCCGTAAAACTTCATATGAATTTTTGAAGGGATACACTTCTTTTATAGAACCATAAAAAATAATAAGGTGTAATACACCAAAAGAAATATTATTTGTCTCCCACTAGTGAATTGTATTAACACAATATGTGGCACTGCAAACCACATGCATTAGTTGCATGCCTTGGACTTCATTTCATAGTTAATGACACTTCAAATGCACTTTATCAACAGACAATGGTAGTGAATTGTCCCGTGGTGTGCTTCAAACAATACCAGATGTTCTACATTTGGGTGAGCTATGCTGTAGTCCGTTCAAATGAATGGGCTGCCAAACACAATGCATAGAACTGCAAATGTAATGTGTGTGTGTTTAGCAAAAAGCACCACAAACCTATATTGGGTGCAAACCCTTAACAGAGTAACCCATGGGAACCGTTAAAAATCATCATTCGTTGAACTGACACTTATTATATAACTTATATGATTTGTGAGAATTTATGTAAATATCAATGTGTTAAATTCAAAATTTACAAAGAGAGATGACACAGAGACTGGCAAGTAAAATTAAAGAGTATACCATTTATTGATACAAAGACAGATAGATACAACAATGCAGTGGCAAAGAATAAATATAATAAAAAATACCTATCTGCAGAGGGGAGTTGAAATTGGCCAAGGAGTCCCCCTAATATTAATGGCTTGGCAGATGAGCAAAAAACAGGTTGCATGCAGTAAATTCTGATTGAGGTTTCAGATTAGCGGTAAAGGATGAGTTGCATTTTTTTAGGGTGACCTCATGAAACGTATACAAACGTCAGTATATCTTGGTAAACATTATTGTTGGTGAGACAATATTAAAATAAATAAAAGTGTACTAACCCACTTTGTACTACATGAAATGTGAAATCTAATTGGCTATGTATCATGAATGACTGCCATGTGTAACTCCGCTTTGTATTTTTTTAATGCTTTATGAAATCATATTTGTTCTGTTTGGTTTACAGCTTCCATTTGCTATAGTCATCTTCACATTTAGACTGCCAGAATTGGAGCAAATAGGGAAGCTGAGCATTTCCAGATCAGATAACAAACAGAATATTCAGTTCATTTGTAATTCATGTTACACTTGAAGTTAACCCTAATCCCTTCATCTTGTCTAATTGTTTACACTAGCCTACTTATCTCCGTTAAATGTTGGGTCTTGCTGCATTTTCACCAGGGCAGAATGTGAGCCCGTGTGTTGTTTTGCTTGCGTATTATTCTTTTGTAGAATCCCAGTGAAACTGTTACTAGAATTCTTTGGCAGGACTGTTAATGGTCACTTTTATTCTTTTCCCCTAGATCAACAAGCACAACACAATGGAATGGCAGTTTTGAAGAAAAGATTCTAGAGAGCGGACTGGCACCAGGATATAGCCTCTCAGCTATGATTCAAATGATTCAACTATTACCATATGAATGAGGTTCAGAAGCCTTTTTACAACGAACTGATAGCCGGAGTTCTCCCTTGTGATTGGATTTACAATTTAGGAAAAGAAAATCTTTATTGAGTTAGACCTTGGAAATACCATTTTAATTTGGACATGATATAAAATATTATATTATTATACAATATATAATAAAATGTATGTGAAGACAAAAGCAATCAACCAAGCATAATAAGAGTGATATTAGGCAATGCTTAGATGATGAGGGGAAGGGAAGCTTCAATGGATCCACTGTCTACAAAGTATGACATCAATGATAAGATTTTGCAGTCCTTGGTTAGTATTGTCAGCCCAAAACATGAAACTGTGCAAAGGAGGATACACTAACCAGGCATGTATTATCCTATTACACAGACATTAAAGGAAGGTTTTCACATATTAGAATTGACTGTGAGTAGGAAAATAATAACATTTGTCTTCTTAAATTTTCTTCTTTTAACAAACTCTACACATCAAAAATGTGAGCCATGGAGGGAACAAGGGTAGTTGATAGAATTTTAAACCTGTAGCATCAGTGATTTTAAATAACTGGGAGTACCTGAGGAGATATTCATTTTATCTAAGAATTTAGGGAAAATTAAAGGATTATTGTAGATGCTTAAATATTGGCTTTGAAATAGAAATGAGGCTCAGAAGCTTGTCTGCACTGAACTGATGGCCAAACAATGAACTATTACACAGACAATAAGGAGACATCTTGGTAAATGAGAGTTGACAGTGGGGGGATTGTATTGACACTGCTCTCTCTTGGTTTGCTTCCTATCTGTCTGACCGCTCCTTTCAAGTTTCTTTCAATAGTACCTCCTCCTCGCCCACTCTCCTCCCTGTTGGTGTCCCCCAAGGGTCAGTCCTTGGACCGGTTCTCTTTTCTCTGTACACCTCCTCTCTCGGTAGTCTCATATCCTCCTTTGGCTTACAGTACCATCTGTATGCTGATGACACTCAAATCTATCTGTCCACCCCTGACCTGTCCCCCTCTGTCCTGGATAAAGTCTCATGCTGCCTATCAGCCATCTCATCATGGATGTCTGACCGATTCCTGAAACTCAACCTGGATGAAACAGAACTCATCATCATCCCCCCTCAAATTCCAAATCTCCTCCTGACATATATCTAACTGTTAACAACACTGTTATTCGGCCCTCCCCTCAGGCACGTTGTCTTGGTGTCACCTTTGATTCGGCCCTCTCATTTACCCCCCATATTCAGAACATTTCCAGGTCCTGTCACTTTCACCTACGCAACATCTCCAAAATCCGCCCCTACCTGTCCCCTGAGACCACCAAACTCCTTGTACATGCTCTCATCATCTCCGGTCTGGACTACTGTAACATTCTTCTCGCTGGTATTCCACTAACCCGACTCTCTCCTCTACAATATACTATGAACGCTGCAGCCAGACTCATCCATTCTTACCACCTACCCACCCATCCTACCCCATGCACAGCCTTCTCACCACTCCTCTTTTGCTGCCTCTCTCTATAGTTCTCTTTTTTGGCTTCCATTTCACCCTTCTATTGTGTGATAGTTTCCCAAATTTTAGATTGTAAGCTCTTCTGGGCAGGGTCCTTCCCTAGGAATCTTTCATTATTTGGGAAATACATAAGCATTTAAATCTGACCTATCACCAGGATTTTTACTTTATATAAAAGGGTAATCAACTCTTTTATGTAAGGTAAAGATTACTTTATTTTTTTTTTGGTGGGATTAAAAACATATTTAAAGTTTTAGATTGTAAGCTCTTCTGGGCAGGGTCCTCTCTTCCTCCTGTGTCACTGTTTGTATCTGTCTTTCATTTACAACTCATTTAAAATGTACAGCGCTTAGTGCTTATTATAGGGCTATATAAATCCTGTTTATAATTATTGCTAATAACAGTAATAATAATAATAATAATTAAAGTTTGTTGACCTTTCGCAGCAATGGCTTGCATTTTTCTAGCTGGAAAAACTTGAGGAGATATTCATGTGATACAGGTTGACAAATGAAAATCCGGCCATCGATAATCCAGTTTCATCAGTTTTCCTGGATGAATTTCGGGGCGCATGTTCAATACATGTACTGCATTACACTGTTTGGCCACTTATGTTTTGATGGCGCTGTTCTGCAGAAATAGCTGTTGGGTTTTGCTTGCTACACTAAATACACGTTGAGACGTACCTGCTGCCTGCTCTCCGGAACTGTGCCAGATGTCCGCGGGTGCTGCGAAAGGAAGGCTGGCCTGTGTGTGGAGGTGAGTATAACCTTCAAAAATTCTGAATTTTCGATAATCCGACACTCCTTAAATCCAGAGATTGCAGAATTTCAACCTATATAAAAAATTTAGGAACAGTTTAGAAATATTCAAGACAAGAAATAACTGGCCTTGAAAAGAGAGTCTTACACCTTACTCCTAAATCAATATTGAAAATATTTTTTTTTTGCAGCTTTATGTTTTTTCATATTAAATTTGATCTGATCTTGGTGACAGTTTCAGCAATATGTGAATTGAGCCTGATCGAAAAATATAATGATAGCGGTGTTGTGTTGTGTAATTTCCTTTGTGTAGAAATAATGAAATGGCCAGTCATGCTTTTTTGTTTAGTTTTCTGTCCTTTTACAGTGAAAAAGCAAATCTTGCTCACTCACCTTCAACCTTGCTGTGGTAGATGACATCAAGAAACATGTTCTTGTATATGGAACTCCCATGGATCTTACCAAAGGTTTAAATTTATTCCTATATTAGTTTTTGGCTATATAAATACTGTTTAATAATAATAATAATAATAATAATAATAATAAATAGAACAATACAAGCTTTCAAATTCCCGCAGATCTTTACCAAGTAGAGACCGCGGGTCTAATTTACTAATGAAATTTAGGTTGTTTGCATATCAGGGGCCAATATGCCAGGGATTCACTTAGCTTACTGATTGCAGTAAAATTCACTTTGCAAAGAATACCCAATCATGTGCAAAAGAAATCTAAAAAAATCTGGATGTTTTCATGGACATGATTGGATAGTCATCCCATTTCCTAAGCAATCCTTTCAAGCTAATATACCAATCACATGACTAGGGTAGAGTAGAATAATCCATGACTGCTAACCCATGATCAATTCCACACCACCCTCCATTACCCCATACCTCAATAAACACTCTAGACAAAGTTTTTGTTGGATTAAAATTGGCCATAGCAGCCTGTTTATTTAACCACTTCCAAAGTATCTATATATATTAACATTTTTTCAAACAACAGACCATAAAAACATTTCTCTCCAAAACATTTAAAACATCCTCTCCCACACAGCATACAAAATTATTTTTTTTTACAGGTGCATGAAAAAATTTATTTTAATTACCACAACAAAATTACCTCCGCTCATTACCCAGGCCCCCAGCCGCCCTCACACCGCCTTGGGGACAATCAGCGGATGCCCATCTCTAACCACCTGGCCCCCACGACAACCGAGTGTCGTGCAAGGCCTCCCTCAACCAAGAGGCCCAAAATACTGCCGTGTCTCACTCCCCTTTATTTTTCTTCCCCAACAACTTTAACCCTTTCATGGACCCTATGAAAGAAAGCCCCACCTGCTGCCATAGCAGGCCAACTTTCTACATTATTATGGATCATGGGTTGTTTTTCTAGTAACAGATCTAAATATGTCAAAATAACCCTTTATTCACCCAAAAAAATATACAGTAAGCAAAGACCCATCTATGAGAGTTTACTGTGAGAAAAGAAAGCAGTAGTTGGCTAAGCAAAAATATAACTTATAAAACAATTGTCAGTGAAATTGTCCAGAATAATGTCATGGCTATATGTCAGTGTTAGCAATGTTTCTCATCCACTGATCTGTAGTCCACTTAATACAAGGTGACTACAACCTAACCTCCTGCCAATCTCAAGTCACGATCACAGATCAAAGTGATCATATATACGTCTTCATTTTGCAAGTCCTGGATCTAGTCCGTCATTCATGATGACAGTTTACAACAAGAGGAGGATATCCTGTGGCACAGCTCTCTGTCACATACTTTTGTTGTCAGAAAAGCAGTTTCTAAGAGTGTTTCATTCATTTGGGAAATAGATAAGCATTTAAAGCTTACCTATCACCTGGATTTTTACTTTACATAAAAGGGTAAACAACTCTTGTGTAAGGTAAAAATTACTTCCTTTTTTGGAGGGGTTAAAAAGAATATTAAAAAAAAAAAAGAATAAAGCCCCCTCACCCTTTGTCTTTATCGCAGGAGCCTCCTGAGATACATACGTCACACATCCAAGGAGGCTTCTGGCTGCTCCTTCTGCACATGCCCAATCTCAGGCATGCGTAGAAGAAGCTTTTTCTTCAAAGGGCAGTGAGATCGGCAATCTTTTTTTCCCCATTTACACCAACTATGTCGTGTGATCTCATACTTGCGTAGTGCAAGATCCAGTGACATAGGCAGAAGGTGGAAGAAGAGGAACAAAGCTGTCACCTTCTCCCTGCTGGGATGAAGGCAATTTACAAGATGACATGGGACCTAATCCTAGAAACCTCTAGAGCAGGGGTGGGCCAACTTTTTAGTCAGGGGCCACAATCTGAAATAAAATTTGACAGAGCGGCCAGTCTGATGGTAGAGTGGGCGGGGATATGCCATCATGACGTCATTTTCAGTGACATCATAATGGCAAATCTGACTCTCCAATGGGAGATCGGGGGGACGTGCTCTGCGGCTCTGGCCGGTGCGCCCCCTCTAGTGGGGTCCTTCTCCTGACCCTGCTCAGGGTGGCACCGGCCAGAGTCACGGACCACCTAAAGGGCCGGGGAAACATCCCTAAGGGCTCTATAATGCCCACGGGCCGTAGTTTGCCTATGCCTGCTCTAGAGGAATTAATGGATCTGCGAAAGTAAAAGTTAGTGGGTTTTTTTAATTTACTTCTGTTTTAAATGTTATCGAAACCACTCCAACCAATAGCAAAGAAATGAGGGTGGGCAGCTAGGGTGCCATGCTGGAATTATGTTGCCAAGGTATAAATTAATTGACAAATTATGTTGATACAAGTTATAATAAATTGACAAATTGCCTTGACTGCCAGTGTTGCTAGAATATGCAAATGCAAAGTATTTTTTCAAACTTGCCTACCCATCTTCTGTCTGTTAAAGCCTCACAACTTACCCGCCATTTCATATCCTCCCTCTTATTTGTGTCCTACTTTCCCCACCTCTTAGAATGTAAGCACTTTTGGGCAGGGTCCTCTCTGTGTTTGAATCTGTCTCTCATTTACACCTATGTAATGTTCATTGCTGTGTAATATGTTGGTGCTACATAAATACAATTTAATAATAATATTTTTTATAATATGAGTAAGTCTAAGTGGTCAACTGGTATTTTGGGGTTAAAACGTACCCTAATGATTTGCCAGGTAACTGATAAGTTGCCTGGCACCCTTTCCTTGTTTTTTAAATTTTTACCTTTTTATAATGTTGCAGTTTATCTTGCCAGAGTTTTTTTTTATTGATTCGTGGGATAGCTGAATTCTTGCCCAAAGCCTAAAATAAGGTCAGGGTATTTGGCTATATCCACAGTATTTTTCCCCTTTCCATTTCAAGTTGCATTTGTAATGGTTGGTTGACTGATTTATGCTGGTGGTTTCTGGTATACTTGTTCACTACTTTAGTAAAGCTGTAGTAAACCTTTCCAATCTAAAATGCCTCCATATCACTACTGTGAAATATTCTTTATTAAGTTGATGTTTGGTATGCTTTTTAACAGTCACCTAGTGGTAACATAACAAATGTTACAATCTGTACCTTTTGGTTGCTTCTCACAGTGCAGCCTTTCTCAGCCAGGGGTCTGTGGAACCCCAGGCTTCCTCCAAAATTTGCTAGTGGTCCCTTTATCTTTGGCTGATTGACCTGAATAAAGACCTGCATGGTTCTGGAGGCAAGGTTATGTGGAAGGACCAGTTGCATTACACTAACGATCTTTGGAGGTGTCTGTAAGGACGACATTCTATCCATAACTGTAAAGGGGCATTATTTCCACTGGCAACACAGGTAATAGATTTTCTTCTCATTAAACCCCAATAAATTGTTTTCTCCGAAGTCCTAAACAAAATTTCAAGGGTTACTTAAGGGCAAAAAGGAGAAAGTTTGACCTTGAAATTAGGGAATAAAGATGCCTCCTTGTCAAGAGAATAACCGAGTACACTGGGAAACAACATCTGGCCATACTTATTTTCCTAAAGATTCTTGCCCACGATACCATCATTCCTTTCAAATTTTGTAAAATTAACTAATTTAATTGACAGTAAAGACAAATATAAGGGACTAAAGCTAAAGCAAGGCAGGGAGCAGACAAGGTCATTGGATGAAGAGACAAGGGACAAGTGAAAACACTTTAAGAAGAAAATTTAAGTAGAAATTATTTACAGAGCAACAAAGATGATGAAGAACATCTGCAATATGTTATATGACCCATCATTACTTATCTTTCTTTGGTTTGTTTGGGGAAGAATTCACTTCTTGGGTGAAAGTACAGTGGGAATTTTCTTATTTGGACTCTCATATCAAAAAGTTTAGGAATCCCTGCTCTACAGGAATAAATGGCAGCCTTTGTGGCATTTTCCCCATGACATTGGTGCACATCCTGTGCAACATTAAGTTGGCATTCCATCACATATATGCTGATTGGTAATTCTGGATATATTCACTTTCTAACATCAGAGATAGTCATCATCTGTATTCATAATACGTCTTGTTAGGAATAACCCCCATAAAACATATTTGTCTGCATTGGTATATATATAGAAAAACGTGGCTTTTATTGATCTGCCTCATCACGACTCACCGTTTGTTTGACGGGAACTATTTGATTTTTAAGGGCAGTTTTCATCTTAGATTACAATGCACAGTTATGTAACGGAATACCATAGAAACTGTGTATATGCTTTCAGTGTGTGTTTACCAGGTCCAATCGATTGGTTCTTTCTTTTGTAAATATATGTTATCAGCTAAGTAAAACGTTGATGTGCAAGAGTAACAAAACACAAAGCAAAGGCATGCATTCTCTTAAATGCATAATAAACCAGATTTCTAGCACTTGCTATATCATTCTAAAAATAAGTTAATGCAGCTGCAGAACTGTCATAGACCAATATAAGCTATTTGTTATAATTTATGTACTGTACATTAAGTAGTGGGAGAAATGCTTGTTCGGAAAGAGCCTTGTTTATGATGAATTCTACATTACCATCTAGTCAGATTCTGTTTTTCTTGCCACTTTAATCTGCTGTTGCTGCCAGATAGGCACAATTAAAGAAGTGTGACTCAGTATGTCAGCTGGTAGATATTTTTGTCCCTGTAATATTCCCATTTTGATCTACTCTTACATATAACAAAATCTTGCAAGTTCTTTATATCTACATGTGCATGTATAAGGGAATTATACAGAAGGTCCAGGGATGACAATTGTTATTGTTTGCAGTGTGATCCCCTCTAGTTACTGAGCACAATTAGCTTTTTTATATAAAATAGAACTTGGTGTCACACTGTCTGTATAATGAGTGGAACAAACATGGTTCCATGGATAAGGGTACAAGCATAATCTACAATGATGATCAGGCCTAAAATGTATTTACTCACTCACTCAAAAAGGTTAACTGCTTTGGAAAAAGATGAGGGTTGATGGTGGATATCAGTGGTCATCCTTGGTCATCCTTGCATTTGCCATTTCAAAAGATTGTGGTAGTAGTTGTGGCTATTCTTGGTTTTAATATCTGGCAGGTATGATGTATGAAAACAATATATATATATTGTGCAATCTGTAAAATTATGGGAAATGTTTTTACAGTATTTCTTTTTTGTTGTTAATATAGTTTAGATTTGATAGGTCTCATAAGTCCTGAGGAAGCTTATGTTGCGAAACACATCAAACACTGCATGAGAGTGGATGTACAACCAATGTTTTTGCTACAGTAGGATATCTCCAAATTATTTATCTATAAAATAAATGATATCTTTAATTTGTATAAAAGTGTTATGTATTCTGTAAATTGGTTCTTTTGGATTATGTATAATTGGTGGATGTGGCACTAAAACATATAGTGTTCCCTGGTTAATAAAAAAAAGGTGCTTTTGGAAAAGAAAACCTTTTTGGTTCCAAGGGTCAGGGCTTGGAGGTTGTACAGATACAACACTAAGAACAGAAATAACACAAAAAGAGTAACCCATCAATGAAATAAATATTTCACTATGATGGTATGCCTGAACTAATTTCAAGTCCACAACAAAGGAAACCTGTACTAAGAGAATATGTAAGCTGCCATTGATGACCTATACCTTGCTATCATCTAATTAGATCACTTCAACCAAATGTACAGTTCAAGAGTTCCAACTGCACTTTCTGTGTATTTGTTTCTGGCTAACTGACCTAGAAATTACTAAAGCCAGAGACATCCAGACACCTAGCAATGGCAACCTTTATGTCTTTCTCAGAACATCACAATCAGGATTCCCAGGGCTGCAAGAATGATTGCAGCTCTGAGAATCCATTGCGATCCCGGGGCACTAGAGGTAATTTAATTTCTAGTGCCCGGGGATCGCAGTGGAACTGCAGAGGAACTCTCAATGGAGTTCCATTGAACATCTCAGTGTGCGATCCCCGGCACTAGAGGTTAAATGAGTCACAAGTTTCCCCATTTAAAACCTCTAGTGCTCCCTGATTGGCTGAGGAAAGCTTTCCTCAGCAAATCAGAGAGCACTAGAGGTTTTGAATGATGGCTGCATTCATTGAGAACAGTGTGCGATCCCTGGCACTAGAGGTTAAATAACCTCCAGTGCCCCGGGGATTGCAAACAGGTGGATTCCCAGGGAATCCTGTGAATTAACTGTGAATATTCCCATTATAATTTCCTTGATCTTCCTATGGTTTCGTGCAATCGGTTCGCTGAAATTTCGCAGAACCATCGGAAGTTCGAGGAAATTTTCGCAAAAATACCAGAGGCATTCTTGCTCATCCCTAGTGTTGACATAATCCTTGCTTAGTCCTGCATAGCAGTAGTAATGATGAAAAAGCCAAATCACATTTCAAATTATTCAGCTAATTGCAATTTTTGTTCTTAAACTTCTGCAATTTATTTTATTGGTCCCAGTAACCCACAAATTGTGACCCATGTAAATCAGGGTTACTTGAAACTCTTGACTAAATAATTCTCTGCAGACCAAACAAATCCTTAAGTATAACCAGTGGTGCAGAGAAGTGTATGTTTGCCTATGGGGAGTTATTGTTTTTTGCCTAAAGTAACACCATGCTTCCCTTTTTTTACATGTAAAAAAATGGGCAGCATGGTGGCTCAGGGGTTAGCACTCCGGCCTTTGCAGCACTAGGTCCCAGGTTCAATTCCCAGCCAGGATATTATCTGCATGGAGTTTGCAGGTTCTCCCCGTGTTTGTGTGGGTTTCCTCCCACATCTCAAAAACATGCAGTGAGGTTAATTAGCTTCCTAAAAAAGAAAAAAAGTTGTCCTTAGACTTCATTATTGACATATGACTATGGTAGGGATGTTAGATTGTGAGCTTCTTTGAGGGACAGCTAGTGACATGACTATGGACTTTGTACAGTGCTGCGTAATATGATGGCGCTAAATAAATACTGTGTAATAATAAAAAGCATCACTCTTTCTTCACTTTGACATGCAATGTGGAACATTTTATATAATTGGGATATATAACCCAAGTGACCTTAATTTGAACACCAATCAATCAAACTGGGAATTATCCAGTACTTTGCTTAGTTCTGATCTTACATATTTGTATAGAGTTATTCCAAAACGTGAGGAAAAAAAAGTTTTTATATGAGATGTCCAGAAATAGAATAAATTGGACTTATCTTGTCTATTTATCAGCTTCATGATTTTGGTATGGGCACAAGGGAGTTGTACTGAATTTATGTATTGTTTTTTATGACTGTAATAAACAGTATGATTTTATATGGGTGCAATTATATGCTTGAAGTAGGGGTTTTTTTTGGTGGTACCTCCGACTGCAGTTGACATAAAAACAATATACGGTTCTTCCAAATCGCAAGAAAATTTGATAAATTTCACAATAGGAGAAAAGGCTGACTAGACTTTCTCTGAAGTTTAGCCAACACATGGCATTTCAACAGCTTAGCTCAACAATTTATGTGCATTGTAAATGATGTTTACAGATGTGCACTACAAAGATCCCTTATCTGCAAAGATTGCATAAAAACTTCTTCAAAAAGCCAACTGGAACAGCAAAAATTAAATTCAAGTTAGTTGGCCAGGTTGAAAAAGGACTTTATTTCTTGTTTTCCTCATTAAACAAAGATTTAAAAACTTTATGCATATTCTGTGTTATTTTGCTTTTTGTCTGCTAGTACTAACCATTTTATACCTTTATAAGTGTCATGTCAAAAGACCAATAGGCAGTATTAAATAAACTTATATAAAGCCCTAGAGGATACCAACATACTGGATAGACTTTCTGTTCTTTATACTAATAATATTGCACTAGAAACATGCCAAAAAGTTTTGTTGTACTTTGATTAGGCTTAGTTCACATTGAAAGATGAGAAAAGTGGTTACAGCACCATAACCATTGGTAACTGCTTGGATGCCAGTGCATGCTTGAAGCAGTGCCTGGCAAGTGGCTCCTCAAGAATAGGGGTGATTGATGAACATGAAAACCACCTCAATGCTTGGAAATGTGTTAATGAGCATAGAAGTGGCATCTGTTGAATATCTGGCAAGCCGTTAATGACACATAAGAGCAATTGTGTTTTAGGCAACAAAATTTCTTAAGGGAAGAGATGTTCAGCTCATAGGTTGCTCCAACATAAAATTGCTACCTGGACCTATTTATAAAATAATTAACACCCACCTTATTATTTAGGCTTTACAACAACTCAATCAAATTTCAACATTTTAGATATGTATATATACAGGGCATTTTTAAAAAAAGTAAACATATGTGATGTAGAAAAGGGGGTGACTTCTAGGCATGAGGTTTGAGTTCACTTGGACGTGTGTTCCCAGCAAACTCCAGGTGTTCACATAGTGGCATTGCCATTGGCAGGTGGTGTTACCATGGCAAGATGTTCCAATCATAGCCCTTTTTTAGGTTCACCGAATGGGTTTAATACTGAAAAGGCGAACTTCAAGGAGAGTTCATTGTGAACAGAACCCAAGCACTGCGTTGGACCAGGTAAACAATGGAATATCATTTATACTAAGTTGGAAAAATTGTGTGCCTAATGGCACCAATGATTGTAAGCTCTTCTGGGGAGGGTCCTCTCCTCCTGTATCATTGTTTGTATCTTGTCTGTCATTTGCAACACCTATTCACAGTGCTGCATAATATGTTGGTGCATTATAAATACTGTTTATTATTATTAATAATAATATTAATATTAATTAAAATCTAAATCAAGCTTTGTAAATATTTACACTTCCCAAAGAGCTTTGCAACCTTGCCTCAGTAAATATGAAGGTATAGTTCTAGCTTTAGGTCTAAATTTCTAATAAGATACCAAATGATCTGCTACTACAAGAATAAAGCTACCTCTCCTTTATGTCACTCCAAGTATAATGACTTTCATTGCATATCTTTGTTTTTGGGGGGTTATGTGAGATTACCTTCACTGTGCAGTAATTTCATTTACTGATATTCTAGCACGAGGGCAACAGGAATCTTGAGCCACTGCAAAGTTACGTTAAAATCCTAAATTTATTATTACACAGTATTTATATAGCACCATCATATTACACAGAGCTGTACAAAGTCAATAGTCGTGTCATTAACTCTCCCTTTAAAGGAGCTGACAATCTAATGTCCCTACCATAGTCATTAAGTAATCTAAGGTCAATTTTGAGGGGAAGCTAAATAACCTAACTGCATGTTTTTGGGATGTGGGAGGAAACCGGAGTATCGGGAGGAAACCCACGCAGAGGCAGGGAGAACTTACAAACTCCATGCAGATAGTGTCCTGGCCGAGATTCGAACCTGGGACCTAGCGTTGCATAGACAAGAGTGCTACCTTTGAGAAACCATGCTCACATATCTGTAAAATCCAAGGGGTCCTTCCCATTAGGACTTCATTGTCCCCACACTTCCTGCAGCAAGAATACAGATCCAGACCTAAATGCAATATTACTCTTTATTCCAAACATGAGCTAGGATGGTAGGACAAGGGCTCCAACAACTACTTAGCTAGTAGTCAATGTTGGCGTGTTGGTATTCAGGAAAATTGGGCAGCAATTTCCTGAGTGCAGCAGCCACAAATTGGGAGATTAATGTCTTAATTTTATGTATTTTTTTAAGCACATTTGAAACTAAAGTGCACCTGACAAAGAGGAACATGGTGGCCAGCGCTACTGGCTTCTTGTCTGTACCAGGCTTAAACAATTTCTAATACTTCTCTTGAGTCAAAGATATGCCAGTTATCAAACTCTTAAATAAAGCTCATAAATTTAAATTCATTATCTTTATAATTATGTTGTTTACTCAAGATAACAATGCAAAATGCAAAAAATAATGCCAGCAAACCTACTAGTTATTTCAGAAGTCACCAATAGCTTTCCCCCATATCCCTCAGGTTGTCATTGTTGTTAAGGATGTCATTGGTACTAAATAGGAGAATCTGGAGGGGACCATCCCCCACGTTGTTGGAAGAGGAAAACTACTTAGGCTTTCAATATCATCACATGTAAATAATATTCATACTTCCACTAAGGAAAGAAGCAAAAAATAAATACGTATAGGAATGGGTTATACTTATACATGCTGAGATTTAGTTCTGCATTAATGTTTCATTTTTCAAGAAAATGGTGCAATGCAGAGCCTGAATCACTTACTAATATTACAGGTGTATAATACTATTTTTCCATTTCCATTTTTAGAAAATAATATATATGAGAAAACAATACAAACGCTGTAAAGGAAGTGCAGTTTCTCTTACACTGCAACTTGGGACAACCTGGAAACTCAGATTTATGGTAAAAAGATGCTTATAGTTTACTAACAGAGAATGGAGGAAATTTATTTTTATCATAGTTTGCTGGGAGTCAGCAGGTAACAGTCTTCAGAACTGTACTGTGAAGGTAAATGAAATCCAGTGACTCTGTAATTTTTGTTTTCTTATTTATGTCTGGGAAAGGTAGTGGAGAACTATTTCGCAGGCAGCACCGAATCCTCCATCTTGTACTGACAGACTCCATTTGCTTGACTAACGGTAGAAGGATGGTGACAGATTGGAGTTGTGCAGATTCAGCTATGGCGGGAATAACAAGGAAACATGAAAGGCAGAAGTGATGCCACAGAGGGTCCCAGCAGGTGTTCTGCCCTAGGTCTGTAAATCACCAAGCAGGGGACATGTCTAAACAATGCGGGGTTCATGTAATTAAGGTTCCTTGTTAAATGAGGGGATGCCATAGCTGTGACAGAGGGGCCGCAAGCTCCATTAGCAACACCCAGGCAATGTCATCAAATGAAAAATCATGTGTTTAGAGATCACATGAGCCAGTCTTTTTAGATTTATTATTTAAAAAAATGCATTTTTCATTATGTCTGGCTTTTTAAACATTGTTTTACACCAAATATATTCAGCAATCCAGCTGTGTGATTATTATTCATTTTAATATTAAACGAGATTTATATAGTTCCAACATATTACTGTACAATAAACAGGGGTTTCAAATGACAAACAGTTACAGACAGTGACACAGGAGGAGGAGAGGACCTTGACCTGAAGAGCTTACAATCTAGGAGGTGGGGGAGGTATCACACAATAGGAGGAGGAGAGGACACTGACCTGAAGAGCTTACAATCTAGGAGGTGGGGGAGGTATCACACAATATGAAGGTATTAGGAGCAGTAGAAGAACCTGTACATTAGGGCTTTAGGTACCGAGGTAAGAAATGGTGCTAAGGTTTAAATTGTCCAGTATCCTTTAACATAGCAATCAATCAGAATTGATGTTTTCTGCAGACTAGGGACAGACACGTCTCTAATTGAAAAAATAATTTAATTTCTATGTTCTGCCAATGTGGATGACCTGAGCTAGGTCAGTTGAGCGATAGATAACCTCCTCTCTTAAGGGGAGGCAATTAGGAAGGGACATAATCAAATTGTATCAGTATTTCAGTGGCCCATGAAATACATTTTTAGTAGAAAATTGTTTACTTTATGATAATACAAATAACCAGTGGGAGCTGAGTAAGTGGGATGCTAGGGAGCATGTGACAAAGCTAAGGAAATATAACTGATGCTTAATTTATGGTATAAAGAATCAAGTGGAGTTATAGGCTACCTGGATTGTATGTTGATGCCATTGCCATCTTTCCTTTTTTGCTTGAATGCTCACCATCACCATTAAATAGAAAGTTGGTTGCTTGCTGAAAAGTTTTCAATTCTTTTAAAGTACATCAGAATGTATTGTATATGTTGTGATGCTGTATCCCCATCTCAATCTTTCCTGAAAAAGCAGTCGAGGATCCAGGGAAATGTGTTAAAAAGAGAGGGGATGAAATATTTTGCACATTGTACTTGGTAAAATGTTTATATATATATATATATATATATATATATATATATATATATACGCTGAAAGGCTCAAATAGTTAAAGTTAATGTGCCTTGAAAGTCCCTAGCTACTTTGGAAATGTTAAATAGATACAATTGGGAGGTGGCACTGAAAAACTGAAGCCACCCTAGTTTAATACACCTAAAAGTAAAAACAAAGTCTCCTTCATAGGTTTTCTTTTATTGTATGAACTTTTACTGGAAGAAATAATATGGCCCATATTTATGGATGGATCGCAGCATGGAAGGGGACACAAATATTTGATACTCCCAGAACTATAGAATACTGTATAGGTAATGGCAGTTGTAGCAATTTAATGGAGCATAGTTTGTGGACACAGGTTGCTGAAGGGTAGTATAATAGCTATTTAATTCCAGGGAGAACCATTAGGACCAGTGACAGAGTCCCTCTTCAGTGCATGAAATTGGGGAAATTGTTTAAAAAATTTAAGGATAGTTAAGATGTAGTCAAAAATCGGGGGTGAGAGAGAGAGACCTGGGGTAACAACCTTTCTTTTCCATAGGTGCAGTACACATAATGTTACCCTAGGACTGGTGGTGTGTTACTTAATTGGCCTCCAATGCATTTACAAATCCTGAAATATATAAACTGCAGCCACCACCACTATGTACTGGTAAACAAATGTTTTATGCTAACACTGTGTCTGTGTCTTGTGCATTAGGTCACGGTGCCAGTTTTATATTAGGGCACAGTAAAAATGGCTTGGAAAATCCATCCTTGATGATCAATTGTTTCTTTGAGATTGGGGTGCCATGGGTTGTCATACCAGGTTGCAGGTAACCTAAAGATATATAGTTGTTGCATAGATTCGACCATTATAGGTTAATTCATAGATTCGACCTTTATAGGCTAATTCATATTGCGACTATTGATTACTTTAGTTAAAGGGTTTCGCTAGAGAGTAAAAGCATGTGCAAAAAGTTTATGTTATAGGCAGTAGGTGCCATATGCAGATATTCCCATGTTTCCAAGGTCAACAAGAATATTTCATGGTAAATGCCTAAAAAAAGACAAGCCACTATCCTATATGACTTCATAAATATATATTCCTCAACCTATTGGGTCTATGGATTTCAACCAACCTAAATAACAACTTTGACCATCCTCTATTAAATTTGAAATCAAGGAACACGCCTGCTTATCCATTAGCAATCTAATTCTTCTGTGTGTAACTGAAAATACTGAAACCAAAAATCATAAAATTAAAAGCATTCTTTAGCAATAACATCTTACTTCACCTCTCAGTGAATGTCCATTTTTACCTTGTGTTCCTTTTCCAAGAGGTTGATCAACCCTTCCGATAAACCATGTCTAAGCAATTTTTTCTTTAAACTTTATGCTACCATTTGTATACTTGGTATGTTCAATGGTATACTTTGTTATGCAACAAAATGAAAAATGTGTTTATTTTTTAGGTTTCTTTGTTTTGGATGGAGAAGGAAAAGGTTAAAGCCTGTGGAATATTATTTTTGTTTGTCTGTGTACTATTGAGAAAATGTCTTTTCACTTCCTGATCCAGATAAGAAACACAGGTATTTCCCTCAAAGTTGTCCTCGAAACAAAAGCCCCCATTAAAAGACCCCCAAATCTTGTTCTTAAGACAATTTAAAAAGTTTAGATTTACTCTGACTTTCTTTCTCTGTGACAATGGTAACCATTAAAAATAGAGAAGCAAATCTCCCCAATGGGGGCATAAGCAAAGAAAATGTTAGAGAAGGTCTACCCATACCTTGCTCTAAATAAATGCATTTTTAATAAAAAAAATACTTTGAAACAGAAAAAAGAATTACCGCTTGCAAAAATAAAATACTAAAAGCATTTTGATAAACATTTTAAAATTAACATGAGCTACTCTAAATAAACAAAAATGTACAATCTGACTCTTTAATGCAGAAGTTTAAGTTAAAAAAAACTTTTTGAAATAAAGTAAAACATTTTAATTATATATTGCATAGGCTTATTTTATTTTGTGATATTTTTACAAAGTTGTTGCTATGCAGGAAGTATGTCAGGCTACTGAAAGATGAAAGCATTGACCTTAGGAAGCTACAGAGTATCTCAGATCTCTACACATGTATTCTAATGCAACAGAAGATGTTCAGACAAAGAAAGTTTCTGGCAATACCTGACAAGAGGTAACATTTGTTGATACATATTATAATATTCCTCCTGTTCCCTATTTATTTAAGGATTGCTGCACAGCTGGCACTAGAGATGTATCAATTCTTAGAGACTGTGCCATCTCCTCCTGGCAGTTGCCCAGAACATCACACAGAAATATGCAATCTTAAGTAGATGGCTTTGGTTGTGTTCCATCATATATCATGAATACATGTATTCCAGAGAGGAAGGGCTAGAAATGTCTAAAAAAAAGTAAAACTAAACTTTACACATAAATTTAATCTCAGTAGGTATACATTGAATTATGTACAAGAACAGTAAAATAATGGACCTTTGTTTATTATTGTATTTATATCTATTGTATATTCAGCTATGTATCTATTAAATGTAGGTTAAGGATACAAAAACACAAAATAAAATTCTAAATTATACGCTAGAATTTGCAATTGCAAAAAAAAAAAAAATAATAAGTGTTTAGTAATAATATTTATTATACCTATATTATTTAGAAATCATCAATGGACCATCAACTTAAATGGAAAGTGCTATTTTATGCTTGCAGCTCCCTTCTCCTTTCCTAAATCACCCACTACATGTAGCTAAAAAACATAGATCCATTTACGATTATACCTACCATACCACTGTCTTCTACATTGCTGGGCATGATGCCACCATTAGGGACGAGCGAGAATGCCTCTGGCATTCTCATGAAAATTTCCTTGAAGTTCCGATGGGTCTGCAAAATTTCAGGAACCATCGGAAATCACTATAGGAGGATTATCATGGCTCTATTCATAAATACAGGGCACTACAGATCAGAATGAGGGCAAGGGTAGTGCCCAGGGATCTCCCACTGAGAGGAGAATTCTCACGGCTCCATTCATAAATGCAACCGCGATACTCCTCCTCTCAGAGTGAGTCATGCGGCTTGCGTTTATGAATGAACGTGGCCGTGGGAAAACTCATGGATTTTTCCCATGCTGCTTTCATTCATGACCAGCCAGCCATGAGACTCACACTGTGTTCCTGGATAGAGAGACTATATTCAGGAACACATAGTACAGGACTGCAACAGCAATCAGAGGAGCTCTGCTCCCCTGATTGCTGTTGCCGCCCTGTAGTATGTGTTCTTGGATAGAGTTTCTCTATCTAGGAACACAGGACTCCTAGTTTCTCTATCCAGGAACACATACAACTAGTAAAGGGCTGCAAGAGCAATCAGGGGAGCGGAGCTGACAGCTCTGCTCCCCTGATTGGTCTTGCAGGTCCTAAAAATTTGGTCTCGCCGTCTGAATTTACAAAGGCCGTTCTCCCCTACATGTTTGGTAAGCAAGAACGGCCCAATTTGCAGCAAGACCTAATTTATTAAATTCGCTCACTCATCCCTAGCCACCATCATTCTGGGTTGAGTCATTGCAAGAGTGTCTGCTTTGACTTCCTTTGCTTTCTACCTGGAATGGAGGTGATATCATTTTTGTGATGGGACAGGAGGGAGATGTAGTGTAAGGAATGTAGAATTGTACCTTCATACTTTACAGCTACATGTTTCACATACCTATCATGGATAATTTGGAGAAAGGCCGAACTAGTGGGAAAAGGACCTTCCAATTTACACAGAGGATGATACTACTAAAATGTCTACTGGATGATGTGACTAATTAGGTCATCTTAGACCTTAACTGCAGGTAACTACAGTTATAAAAGATTCTGATTGATGGAACTGGATTTGATGGTAGGGGACTGGCAGCATTGATATTTTACAATACAACCAGGGGTGGATATAGGAAGGTGCAAATTGTGCCACTGAACATCCTAAGCCAAATAGGACCCCCAAAAGCCCTGTCACTGACTTAGGCAACTTGGGCAGGGGTCTAAGGTATGTTTTCTATAGGGTCCACTGTTGGCTATGTCTGCCACTAAATGCAACCATGTGTCTAGCTATGGAAAATTGCCTTACACATTAATACAGGTTAAAAATGTTGTCTCGCTTTGAAAGACTCAGAAGCACTCAGAAAGTTTTCCAGCTTTAAGGCACAGATTAGAATCTGTAAGGCTCAGTAAAAGTACTTTTTTTAAATACTGCACCATGACTTAGGTATATTATTACAGAGTATTTAAAAAGTGCCATCATATTAAGCAGTGCTGTACAAAGTCTATAGTCATGTCACTAGCCATCCCTTAATGGGGCTCACAATCTAACGGCCCTACTATAGTCATATGTCATTACGACAAACAAAGGTCAATTTTTTGGGGAAGCCAATTAACCTAATTGCATGTTTTTGGGATGTGAGAGGAAACCCACACAAACACAGGGAGAACTTGCAAACTCCATGCAGATACTATCCTGGCCAAGATTTTAACCTGGGACCCAGTGCTGCAATGGCCAGAGTGCCGGACTGGGCCAACTTGCTGCCTTGTGTATGCATGTGATCTGTACATACTCAGTATTAAAAATTCATTTTCACTATATTGATCCTTTAAAACCCACCAATAACGTGGGACACATTTTCTAAAGGTTAGACAATTCTAATTCTAGCTGTAAATATAAACAGAACCATTAAACCCCATTAGCTATAAATATATAGATTAATAGTGCTTCCCTTGGAGAACATATGCAATATTTTCAAAGAGCTTAAACACTTTATTACCAGTTCATTAAGACAATGCTAATTTGTACTCTCTGCAAGCTTATTAAACCTGTAACAGACTGTCAACATGCAGGCATGTGGGTGCAGAAAATATATTTTTCTCTCACTCTAGGGAATACACTCTTGTTTCTCAGCAAGAAATGGAAGCAAGCAGTGATTGTAGTTTATAGAGAGAGGCTTTCTTAAGTCAGAGCTGGATAGACTTCTTATTTTTTATCACATCACCAAGATCCAAGGTCACCTTTCTTGATTTCCAAATCACTTTTGTTTCACATGATTCACCTGATTAAAGAGCAGTGTTCTAATACAAAAATACATGATCATTAAGGAAGATGTAAACCCAAAGTGAATGCCATTTATTTAAGGTAGATTTAAACCTAATGACATCACTGTGAATCATAAAACAAGAGCTTCAATGGCACCTGACTAATATATATATATATATATATTAAAATGAACTTTATCTGAAAGACTAATTGGGACATAAATAAAAATAAACTAGTAAACATCTAAAAAATAGTCCCAACTTGCATACCTTTAAAAGCCATGTATTACAACATATTTATGGATATATATCAAACTATTTTTATATTGTTCTGCTTTATTATATTTAGGCTCCAGAAGGTGTCCTCCCTTTTGAGACATATGAGGTAATTTCTCTGACTTGTGAACGATTCAGCATGTTGTTTTGTATTTATTGTTTTGGATTAAGTGTGCCTATAGGGTGGGAAATGCTTTTCATTTAATTATGTATTTTTATGGATTTAAGAAAACGCTATTGTTGATTTTTGGTAATTTTGATATTGCCTAATGGAATTATAGATGCCAATAAAGCGTTTCTCCTAAAGAGTGCTTTCTATGGATCTTTATGCGTAACAGTAAGGTCACAATGAAGGAGGACTTTTATTTATTATGGACTGTTTTTTGGTCACACACGTAGCAATATTTGTGATTTATTGTTCATGATGTATCAATACATCTTTTTCTTTTAGGCAAGTGGACCCTTAAAGTCACATTTAATGGCTTCAAAAAAAGATGTAGTATATTCAGGGACATGGTACACATTTTTTTTGATTCCCAAACCTGGCTGTTATCTATACAATCCTTAAAACTGTTGTTCAAAATAGGGTAAATCCACTGTAGAACAGAAATAGGAAGACATTATTTTTTGCACATTTCATAAACCAATGTCCACTTCATCAGGAGAAACTGGTAAGAAATAAATACTATAAAATATACAAATTGTCCAAACAAAACTGGGCCTGATTTAAAAAGTTCCCCAATACTGGAGAAGAGAGACTATCATGGGAGAACCTGGGTGATCCAGAAAACCTAGAATGGAATACATTAAAATCATTTGCCATTACTTGGTTATTCCATGATAGTTTATATCAAATAAATCAGGCCCATTGTGCTATAGATTGTAAAACACATAATCTATCACATGACAGCTTTTGTCCCACCTACATATCTGACCTAATACACAAATACACTTCTAGCCACCTTCCCTACTCCTCCAATGACCTACAAATGACATCCTCATAACCTCTTCCTATGAAGAGATCCAAGACTTCTCTAGAGCTACCCCTACTCTCTAGAACGAATTTCCTCATCCTAATAGGCCTGCTCCTACTTTGCACACATTTAATGAATAATATCCACCATTCTCAACTTTGCCCACTCATCCTCCTCTGTCTTTTAACCCACTACTAATAAGCCAGCATTTCATATTCTTTGTACTACACTCCCCCACCTCTTAGATTGTGATCTCTTTTGGCACCTGCTCATGTTTCATTGTTTTTAACCCCCATTTAATTTACAGCATAGTGTAATATGTGAACGCCTTAAAAATAAAGTTTTATAATAATGCATAATCCTGATAGTATTTACATCATATCATCACATAATGACGTTGTATACTTATGTCTCTGATATTCTTTACAAGCACATCCCACAACATTCATAGAAGTTGTGGAGCACAGGGTACAACGAACACCATCCAACCCAAACCTTTGTTGGTTGACACTATTGGTGACATGTGTATCTAAGCAAGGTTACTACCGGTATTTGTAGGACAATACTATTGTTTGCCTATGATAATATTCAAATTATAATGTAAAAATAAATATCTCTGACCCTCCTTTTGACAATGGCAAAATCATAGCTTCCAAGACTAATGTTCACTATCTACAAAGACATATATAATCCAAAATATAATAATATGCATGAAAGTCCTCCAAAAGATGTAAATAATAACGCCAACTTAACCCTTATATATTTATTTTGTTTTAGAATATCAAACAATTAGGGCAAAATAATAAAATGTGATAAAACATTTAGGCTAAAATATATTTGTACTATAAACTTAGGTATATTGGATAGGTGTTAGGAGATGCTCATCTTTCTGGCAAATTTGTGCTGTGCGCATCGCAGTATAAAACACTGTTTGTTCTGTCCAGCGATGTCATTTGCAGCAGCCAGGAGAACTAAGATACCAGCAGCCCCTGCTTCCCTTTAGCTGTGCAGCCTGATGGATTTATGGCATCCCCAGCATCCATTGTTAGGCTGTGCACAGCTGAAGGGGATTCTAGAGGCTGATCAGCTCCTGATTGAGTCCTGCACTGCTATTGGCTGCTGGGACTTTAAAACCTCTCTGCTCCCAGTCACCAGTGCCCGTTATAGCTTCTGAAACTTACTATAGCTAGAAACTATAGCTAGAAATTTACTGTTTCTGACCTTGTGAATTTATGCTGCCTGGACCAGACTCTGCTTGTGTTTTGCCCTTGTATACTTCGTTTGGTGGATGGATATTCGGTGTATGACCTCTGCTCTGTATTCTGGACTTAACTCTCTTGGAATCGTGGTGCTGCTTTATCTGTGGGCTCCTGGCTTGCTGCCAGCCCGTCCTCAGACACCATCCCTTGTGCAGTAAGCCCTGGGGGCAACCGTGTGCTGGGAGACACAACCAGTCTCCCGAGGCTAAGCGGTGGCTTGCTATAGGTGAAGACTGCGGTGTTAAATTGGGGGAGTGTTGTCTGTTGAGGACTGATGCTGACCAGGGCCTTACACTTGTATTTCTAGAAATGGGCTTAATAATTAGGTGAAAAGACTTTGAAATTTTTCTACATTTATTTGACTTTAATTTAAAAAAAACTACATTTTGATTCATTAAAAATTCACTGCAGACTTATTCCCACAGTACCCCCTGACGCCAACCCCTAGCAGCATCAACACCAATTTTGGTGACAGCACCATGTTCAGGGGTTTTCCCATTCTCTTACAGCTTTGGATTGTTGCATAATGAAAATTTGTCCTAATTTTAATGAATGTTCCTTCACACATAGGACTTTCATGGTGAATGCAGTGCTATGCAAATCACCGGATCACCTTAGTTGTCACTAGTTAATTGATCTAAAGTCCTCACATGTAAAAATAACAGTAGTGCTATTTTATCTTTACAAACCTTGAAAATAAAATATGTTTTCCTGCTTGTTCTTTAGTATGATACATAATTATGATTGTGGCAAGGAAGATAATGGTGATTATAATAATTATCATTAACCTCTATATATATAGAACCAACATTTATCCATACATAACAGAGAACGCTTTAATCATTTGCATCAGCCCCGGTCCCAATGGAAATTATAGTCCAATTATTCCCACCATAGGCACATTGGTGCATACACCAGGGAACATTTACTCAGAATCTATTTACTATAGCAACATTTGATATTTCTTTTGGGATGTGGTGGATGTACAGAGTACTGAAAAAGAACTAACATAGAATAATGGGGAATATACAAACTCCACAAATGTGGTGATGATGGTGAGGTGGTAATAAAATAATCTCTACAGTCATTAGATGTCAATCAAAATGTTCTGATTTTTTTAATTTTTTTTTCATAGGTTTTAGCACATGAAAAATAAAGCTCTAAAAATGTCTGGTAATGCAGTTTGCTGAGGAGAAGGAATGAACTACCATGTGCATGGCATTCCTATCTGACCAATCAAGACAGCCAAAGACTCCAACACTTCATACTTTATTACTTTATTGGTATTTTTAGAGGTATTTGTCATTCATGTGATATACAGGGTCTTCTTTCTCTTTTCCCAGTAGTAAGCAATCCTCAGTGATGAAGAAAGCTGCTCTGATGTGCCAAAGTCATTGTTACACGATAAAGACTGGGCACTACCTTTGAAGTACATATGCTACCTGGTGATCAACCCTTTTTAGAAGAAGTGCCGATGATGCCTAAAATCACACTATGGGCGTGATTTATGTGACAAGCATGAGAAGAGGTCATGAGTGAGGAAGTCATTAGTAGGTTAATAAGAAATATATGGGGCAAGAGCTGCGATGGGATATGGATTACTTGTATTAAATTCAAGGTCATGAACTCTTGAAGTTGTGCAAAAAAAAAAAAAAAAAGAAAGAAAAAGTTAAGCAGAGGTAAATGAATTGGCAATTAGTATTTGGCGAAGCCCTCCTGAAGTGCTGTCCTATACTGTAAACAAATCAAACTTTGCTGGGTTCTGAAACTTCCCATGTAGGCTTTATTTGTAAACAGAAGTGTATAGTATCATCAATAAATAATGGTGTTGATTCATTAAAGCTTTCCAAGTCTGGAGAAAATATACTATCATGGGAGAACTATCATGATATAGCAAACCTGGAATAGATCTGGTCCAGGATTAAAAATATTTGACAAAAAAATAGCAAATGAAGAAGAAAGAAATCAATTCTGGGTTTGCTGGATTACTCAGGTTCTCCTTTGACAGTCTCTCTTATCCAGTCTTGGAGAGCTTTCATAAGTCAGGCCCTATATATAGGAATTTTTTGCTTTACTTACACCTTTTGACAAAAAGTATCCCAAAGCTGGGCTTTAGGCCGGCTGCATCTATTACAATCTAAACATACAATAGCTGTGCAATCTCATTTGATTTACTATAACAATTTAATAAAATTAATGAAAGGTCTGCCAAATAAAATCAATTTGTACCCAAAAGGGCCTTCCATTGGAATATATTAAAGAGAATGTACAACATTATGGTAAGGTGTATGATCAGATTCAGACACTGACATTAGGACGAAGACAATAAGTCTCACTCCCATCTTCTTCTAGGAACTTGGGGTTCTAGAATTATAATTTCCAACAAACTAAAGACAAGGAGGTCCAAAAAAAATCTATCTCCATCTTCCTTTTCATAGCTAGGGAATGGAATTTCAATGTCAACAGTAGCATTTATATGCAAAGAAGATAGCACATGGGTGCACAGGGATGTTTAATGCACCAGTTTATAGTTGTAGATCTGATTTAATTGTCTAACAAAAAAAGAATTGTTATTATTCAGCCCTGTGTATGCCAAACTTGTAAATCTCTGCAATATATGCCTATATTTCCATATGCTTTATTCTTGCAAGTAGAGAAGAATAACTGCTGATGTGCCATAAATATAGTGTGCACCTACCTTCCCCTTTGACATGACAACAGAATGCATTTTCAGCTCTGAATGTCAACACATATGATGTCAGCCCTGCCAAATTCAGTTCTGATGAGTTGGAAAGAACAAAGAACTCTTCTTTCATCGCCTCCCCCATGATCATCTCCATAACTCCTCATATGTACAGACAGAGACCCCAGAAAGTTATCAGCTCACATGATTTCTAGTATCAAATATTATTTGTACTTATTAAACACAAGAAATATGATACTGAATCATATGTTTTGCAGAGTAAAGGGGATCAAATAAAAAAGTTAATTATTAGGGTTTAAAATTTCCTTTAATGATCTTTTTATAATTCTTCATCATTATACTTATCTTATAGCTTCTTATAACAGCAGGCATCCATTATGTCCTAATGTTATCAATATACGACTTGCTGCTTTTACTGCCATTTATACCAAAATTTGACCTGCTGCTGCTGCTCTTTAATACTCAAAGGACTAAATAAGCATTTATAAAGGTTATAGCCTGAGGAAAAGAGACGTTACTATTTTTATTCATGTAGGAGAACTGGCATTGGACCCTCCTTGCTTTGCAAATAGTATATCAGCGCTGGGAGGATTGTTCCAGAAACAGTGACTATTGCAGCTGAGGTCTTTTAAGGTACACAGAGTTACTTTATCACCATAATGACTTCTTAGCAGGTGTAGTTTCATTTTTTGTTTCGGGAGACCTAAATATCCCGGAGGTTTGTGTGCATGTGAGTTTGTGTATGTGTATTAAACAAGTAAATATAAATGGTCTAAGCATATCTAAGCGTATCTAAGCATATCTATTTCTTTAGGGACTTTGTAAACAGTACTGGGTGTCAGTGGCTTTAATGGGTCCTCGTAGTGGTCAGCGCAAGCTATCCTGGTGGAGTTGAACCACAAGTTGCCAGTGACAGTCAATCTGTTCCTGTGCTTGCAATCCTGCTTGGTTAGAGCACTCTATAGCAACTTTTAGTATGTCCTGTCACAGTGCCACTAGTAAAGTCATTGTCATTTCCAGCACATATTGTCACTATGCCATCAGTTGATTAAATGCTATTTACAGTAAATCCTGCCACCATGCTGCTGGTTGAGTCATTTGCATTTTTAAAAAGTCCTGACATCATGCCACCAGTTGAATTTTTGTAAAAAAAAATAGTTGTATTTTCACCATTTTGAATGAATTTTGTCACCATGCCACCAGTTGTTTAAACACCATTTCCTGTAGTTTCCATCTTGCTACCATACTGCTAGTTGAGTCATCTCCATTTCCAGTATGTCCTTTTACCATGCCACCAGGTAAATCATCACCATTTCTAGTATGTCCTACCACCATCATCATTAATTCCTAGCTTAATTATTAAAGCCCCATTTTCCAAACATTTGGAGCACATTTTTTCATCTATAAAATTGTTCTTTTAGTTCTTTTAATTCTTTTTCTTTTTCATAATGAAAATACTGATTTATCACAAATATAAAATCATTTGTATGTGCACTACACAGTGCACATACAACTTTAAACTTCTTTTATCTGATAACAATAGCTGTGTACAATGACATTTTGTGATATTTGTTTAGGAACTGTCTTTATTGTTGAATATATTGGGCTGTATTGTGAAAGGGTTGCGCATGTGAAAAAAAGTGGGCCCCATAACTATTGTAGACTCAGAGTGGAAATATTGTTTTTCTTTTTTTAGCGAAACACATTAAATATTTTGTGGATGTGCTGTGTATGGGGTATAGAAACTGCGTGGGGTTACAGTGGTGGAAGAAATCTCTGAAAATTGCTATACATATGTTCACACCGCACATTATAATTCTCTGCAAGTGTTGTAGAGGGTTATGGTTTGAGATATATTCTTTTACACACATCATATTTTCACATAAAGAAGAAATCTGTCTTTAATATAAAAAAAAATACACTTACATATACACTTACACGCATATTCTTTCTTTGTCTCGGGGCAAAGAAACCATTGGGTGCTGCTATTGTTCTGATGTTACCCAATCTTGCACTGCATAGGTTTTTTTACATTGCGGGGAAAGGCCCCTCATGCAGAACGAGCAGCCTGATGCCTCCTGAGATATTTGACATATGTGACGTATCCCAGGGGGTTTTGGGTTTCCCATTCAGTCCTTACCATGGATGGGGTGGGGACTTCCCCTTCTTTTCAACAGAGCATTTAAAAAAAAACAAAATACAAAAGCAAATACATGTTTTGCTTTACATAAAAGGGTTATCTACAATGTGGTGATAGGTTCGCTTTAAGGTTTCATTGTTTGGTACATTGTGATATTCTACTGTGTTGCAGCTACCTTTATAGAATATGTCACTGTGTTATAACTAATAATAATAATATGCTGTTTACATATAATGATTAGCTGGATTTACTAAAATAAAGCCTAGAAAAAAAGAAAAGTAAAAAAAAAAATTTGTGTAGAAAGATAAATTTGCAATAAAATATTATTTGTGTTAGGCGTACAAAGCCTGACGAAGAAATTTTGAAAAACTCCAAGGCTATTTACAATACGTGAATATTTCAGAAGATGCTATGAAAAACCATAGCCAGTCTACAATAAAATATTTATTAGCTAACATCCCTGAAAGTTGAAAGTTATTCTTAAACCAATAGAAAAGCACAGAAAATGCAGACTTGACACGTATTCTTACACAGAAATATATTTAATGTTCAGGAAATAAAAATGCATTAAACTTGGTACATAGCACTTTTTTGCTTGTTAAAATTTTTAGAAAATAAGAAATGGCAGCTGCCTATTTCACTATTTACTTTACACAGTCAGTGACCTGAAGGATGATGGAATCTAGAAATGCATGGTATGTATGTACACGTGCAGTTTTGGCCCTCAAGCCAAATATGATTGTGGATCAACACAATAGGGTTTTGCCTCCTGCAGTCCTTTGGATTTTACAGCCATTCCAAAATATTTAATACAATGGAGCTCTAAAAATTCATATTGTGGTTCATACAGGATTGCTAAAATGGCAATGATGCTCTATGATAGCTTGCAAAAAGAATATTTGAATTAGTTGATATTGATCTTTGTAGCTAACCTATGCTTTATACAGGTAGTCCCTGAGTTAAGGACATCCAACATACGGACGACTCCTAGATACAAACAGGCTTCCCTGATCATTTGTGTGCAGGATGGAGGCTTGATAGGGGAGAAGGGGTGGTTCGCATGACTACTGCAACCTCTTGTGACTCCTTAATGACCAAGACAAACTCTGAAGTTGTTTTCTTGTTGCATTTTTATACACAGCTTGCTCCAGAAGTCCAGAAAGAATTCCAAAATCTCCATTAAGTTTTTTTTTATTTGTTTGTTTTGTTTGTGATCAGCTCACAGTGAGGATTTTCTACAGTAACTAATGTATCTGTTCCAACTTACATACAAATTCAACGTAAGAACAAAACCTGGAGTCCTTATCTCATATATAAACCGGGAACTACCTGTAATGCAATAGATTCAATTCAATCCCTCCAGCAGCAAACTCACTTTTGCTTTGCTGTTATAGTTGTGTGATTCCTCTGCCAACATCAGTGAAAGTATGAGGAGTATGGAGGTTCATATGACTTACTCAAAATGAAAGCCATCACTCCTATGTCTCTCCTTTTATAGTCCTGACTTTGGAGAAATCCAGGACCCAAACTATGATCTTATAAGTAATATATGTGGCTGGTGTTGCCATTTGCACCCACTGATGCACATTAATGACCGAGGTATATGACCAGAGGCACTTATTATAAGACTTCCTAGGCCCAGGAGATATAACTCCAAGGAAGACGAAGAGTTATCTCTTTCTTTCAATCAACTATAAATTAAACTTTAAATAAAAAGTAACTTAAAAAAATTAGCAGAGTCCAAGTTTTAATTTTGTAATAGTGTTTTCAGGGACAATTTATTTATGTAAGGGACACCCTGGGAAGGGAAACTGACATTTTTTGCCACTTTTGAGGGGTCTATTGCTTCCCCTGTGACCATCATGGCACAGGGGAAGCATAAAGATTGTGACTGCCCATGACATGACTGGCAAGCAATGGTATGGTTGAGCATCCCTGTTTTTGTGATAATGTATGTGGATGTGAATGCTATGACCTGGAATGGGGGGCTCGCAGGTTGATGCACGTCTAATTGCAGCTACTCCTCTAAACCCTTCTATTGTTTTTTTTTGGGGGGGTATTCAAATATTTGCTGGGGGGCTTCTAATTTCTAGAAAAACTCCTTTTTTTTCTTGTGTTGGGTATATTTTAGGTAGACAAATATTTCATTGTTTTTGTGATACTCTAATCCACAGTTATTAAAACAAATATTATTACAGAACAACAATAAATACAACAACATCTAATCCTGATATGACTTTATTTACTCCCTTCCTTTTTTATCAAATGCACATGCTATGGTATTTTGCTACCTTAGTATGCCCTTCTTTCTTTGCAATCCTAACTGTTAATACATATGTTCATTTCAGTAAACTGTTCCACAATAGATACAGGACAATGCCTCATTTATTGGAGAATATAACCTAACACGTACAACAAAAGGACTTCATTATACTATTAACTAATCATTTTTCTCACTACATAGAGCACATTTAGCAGTGTTTACTGTTAACATAGCTTTTCATTTGTTTTGCATTTGCTCTATAATTATGTCAGTGATTAGGTAACAAAGACTTTAATTAAATGTGTGTGATGTAGAAAGCACCCGATCACATAGGATGAGCGATAATGGAGGTATTTAATTTGATGGAGACATGCTGTGGAATAAAATGCTGGTATGTATGTTAAGGTCAGAGGTTATTCACAACTGCTGGTGCACAAATAATAATGGCTACAACTTATGGGCATACATTTCAGTGGGAGAAATAATACATAATAATAATGGAATGTGGCTTAAAGTTTATAATGAGACAATTGGTGCTTATAGATGACTTGTGGAAGCTGCAATTCTCATTTCAATCAGTGATTTTCACCTTCACAAGGCCCAGGATAACATATCTTTCAGGCACGCACAGCTCAGTTCACATTCTAAAGAAGTTTGCAAACAAAGAGACTTTTATTGAAAAAGATTCTTAATAAAATTGTGTGAATATTTACTTTAATTATCCAATAATGTGATCTGCAGCTACTCATTATTTCATGATTGAATATTTCAAGTAAACTGAATTTTGCTTTTCATTTTTTTGGATAATTGACAGTTTTTTCCCCCAAGATTATCAGCTACCTAAAGCCGAAGTAAACTAAAACCAAAAAAACTCACCATTGGTTTCCCAGATACTTCGATCCCTCCGGAAGTTTCCTGGATTAGGTCTTGCATTGTCCTGGAATCCTCCTTTGTCCTGGCGTGCACAACCGTCTTCTTTCCCCTTCTTCCGCCTCCTGCTTATGTCATCTGACCTTGCACTACACAGACGGGAAAGCGGGTGACGTAGCCTGGGGTAGATAGGGTAAAAAAAGAGTGCCGATCTCATTGCGCATGTCTGTAATCAACTTTTTTCCCCTATTGAAGAAAAAGTTCAGGCATGCACAAAAGAAGAAGCCGGAAGCCTCCTGGGATGAATGGGTATTCCTGGAGGCTCTGTGCCCCACCCTCAAGTAAGAAAAGGTAATTTTTTACCTTACTTAAAAGGGTTTTCTACACTTTTATATAAGGTAAAAAAAATAGTTTGGGTCTTCTTTATTTCCCCTCCTTACTTCTGTGAGAGCTGTCTTAAACTAAGATTAATGGCTCATTCCCTCTACGCCCATGAACTGAGTTTTAGAAAATGCATGCATGTTGCGGTGCATGCCCCCATACAGTTGGCAGTTATTTGAATGGGTAGCTTCATACACCACATTAAACTGATAAGTTGTGGACAGTGTTACTCTAAAAGTACAGTGCACATTAAAATACAGTTCACTGGTAAGATGGGTTTTTGGTGCCATTAAGAATGAATGGCAACCAAGAACACCAATACATGGTTGAACTAAACTTCAAAGATTTGAAATTGTTAGCAGGCAGATTCCATATTGCAGAAGCAACAGGTGATATCCTTTCTGCAATAAAGTAAATGTACCTGTCTATTCACAATAAGTACACTCACCTCTCCTCGTTCAGTTGTCGGTGTCAGAATCTACACTTGTTTTTTTTCTCCAAGTTCAGGATCTTTGGTAATTTTAATTGCACATTCTGGGATCATGCAATGGGCCTGATTTATTAAAGGTCTCCAAGGCTGGAGATACACTTTCATCAGTGAAGCTGGGTGATCCAGCAAACCTGGAATGGATCGGGTCCAGGATTCAAAACATATACTAGCAAATGACTGAAAAATCCATTCCATGTTTGTTCAATCACACAGCTTCACTGATGAAAGTCTATCCTCTCCAGTCTTGGAGAGCTTTATTAAATCAGGCTCATTGAGCTCATGTGCATCTATCTACTCAATTGGAGTATGGAAATAGTATAGTAATTTAAAGCTGTATCTTCTAACTAAATGTAACAAATATGACAATATCAAAAGAATCCATATGACCCAATACCAATCACTTGATCACCATTGACATGTATTGAACTCCTATAGAACACAAAGCAGCGGACCTTGAAGATAAGCCGTGTTAGCATGACATGCTATTTTGATTTTCTAATACCCTGTATCAAACTCATACATCAAATGCTGGCCTCTATCATCAATCAATTGATGGGGCCACACTTTGGCTCAGTCACTGTTTGTAAGGAGTTAATGAGGGCTGGGGATGACAATGGCTGATCAATAGCAGAAGTCATTGGTTGGGACGGTTCACTAATGGGGATCTCGGTAATGCCACAAGTGTTCTGGGATAATCATGGTTTGCTAGGTGATGCAGAGCGGCAGAGCGCCAAGGCTGATTTCCTGAACATAAACTGTCACTTAATCCTCCATGGCCAAAGCAATGATGTCCTGAATCATCGGAGGTGTTAAAAAACATTCTGTGGCTCCAACATGCTGTCTGGTACATGCACACCTTTCACTCTGCTGGCTGCCTTATCATCACCAGCAAAATAAATAAATCAGTGAAACATAATCAAAATAAAATCATGTCTTTTCCTCCCACTTCCTTGGAAGAAGTGCCAGTATTTCCCCAAGAGAGCCCCTTCACTTTCTACATCGCTGATTTACATTGACACCAACTAGCCCTGTGAGCACAAGGGACTCGGGAAGACATGTTGACAGATCTATTTTTGGAGCATTTGTTTTGTCGGGTAGCCTTATTGAGAAGATGGGGAGAGGGGGGTGGCTTGACTTTATTATTTACCATTCTTTACATCTTTATCAGTGCTGGTCCACCACTGTATCACGCTGATTCGTCATCTCTGCAAAGCTACAATAAGTGACAGGGATGATCTAGATAGATTGTGATTGCTATGTTGTCACATGCTGGAGAACATGCAGAGAATGTAAATCAGATACATTTACAAACACATACAAGCACAGCAGTTGAAAAATCACAACTGACTACAGAACGTGAAAATGTACTTATAGAACCCAAAAATTCACGATAGGTTAGTTCATATTTCTCAGAATAGTTCATAGCCTTTTGACAGTTGGAAAATTAGAACCTGGTAAAATATTATCCAGTATTTATTTAGCACCAACATACTATGCAGTGCTGTAATCCATAGTCATGTCGCTAGCTGTCCCTTGAAGGGGGTCATAATCTAATGTTCCTACCATAATCATACATAATTAACACAATCTAAGGTCAATTTAGAGGGAAGCCAATTAACCTAACTCCATGTTTTTGAAGTGTGGAAGGAAAACAAGGTACCTACAGGAAAGTCACGCAAAAACAGGGAGAACCTGCAAACTCCATGCAAATAGTGTTCTGGTTGAGATTCAAACCTTCTGGGCTGCCCACGTTTGCTGCAAAGTGCTTTGAAAGATGTGCTTTCTTGTTTATTTGATCCCATAAAGTGACGAGATGTCATCAACACAGTCTAAGGTCAATTTTTTTTTTTTTTTGAAGGAAGACAATTAACATAACTTTATTTTTTAGGGTTGTGGGAGGAAATCAAAGTTCAAAGTGGCCAGTGGAAACCCATTCAAATATATGGAGAACAAACAAACTCCTTACAGATAATGTCTTAGCCGGGTCTCAAACCTGGGACCCTAGTGCTGCAATGGTGTGAGAGATCTACAAATTGAGCAACCCATGCTATCCATATAGATATATATTATTACAAAAATATCCTCATTTTCGCCAACAATGCATCAGATTTGTCTGATTATCTCCAATCAAAAATACTGAGAAGCAAAAAAGGATTAAAAAAGTGAAAACAAATTTTCTATGTAACAGAGTGAGGTATATTTATGATACACCAAATGTCATAATGTGGAATATGTAAGGAAATTAGGTTAAGTTACTAAAGAAGTTTAGGCTTTTCATATAGTTCTTTCACAAAATGTTCCATGTGTTGGCCTTAAAGAGCACTCTTATAGGGCATTGCCTGAACAGGGGATGGCTCAAAGTTTCTATTTTTTTAATTATTATTTTTAAACTGTGCTGTTACAGAATGTGGTTTGTGCTGGTGATATTTATTAAGGGGAATCGGCATCAGCCATTCACAATTTTTGTAATCATCAGCTTCTGATTTTTAAAACCTTTTGCTGATTTAAGTGCACTGGAAGTATTTAAAATGACTTTTGGGACAGTTAATTGGCTGACCCCTATAATTGGTCTTATTATGGTAAATACATTAGACAAGTGTTTCTCAATTAGGGTTCCTACAGAGTTTGCTTGGGGTCCCTTGAGCAATGAGCAATTTGTTCCGCTCAGGTCAGTTTAGGTGGCACCAATAATATTTTTGGCTGTAAGGGTGGCAGCCTTCCGACTGGCCAACAATGTAAGAAGCATTCTTCCTATTGACCATCATGCCAATATAGTGTGTGATGTGGATATGAGACCTGAAATTTATTTCAAGGGTTCCCCTATGTTAAAATCATTGAGAAAAACTACATTAAACTATGACCATGATAGGGACATTAGATGAGCCCCTCTGAGGGACAGTTAGTCACATGACTATGTACCCGGTATACTATGTTGATGTATAAACACATGATAATAAAAATTATGGGGGTGGATGGGAGGAACCAAAAGGGAGCAAAGATTGGAGTCAACAGGGGCCCTAGATGTACACTAGTGTAGTGCACTAGTGTAGTGCATTCCAAAAAACTTTTTTATTTAACTTTTTCTGTGTCTCTTTAGGACCAAAAATCTGAGTCTTGAATAGGCACAACTGTAAAAGTTTCTTTTTAAATATAATAAAAGTGTTTCTCTAACATCATTATCTAAATTTGTAGAAACAAATAGAATCAAGTTACTGTCACCTAGAGAGAAATTTATGAATTATCCATCCATAATCATTCTTTTGTAAGTAATATTGGTCGAGCAAAAATACACTAGATAAATATGTGAATAATATTAATCTCAGTCATTGTGCATTAGAAGCCAACCCACAGAGAAAGTTCCACTGGGATATGATTTTTGCAGCATGAATTCATTTCTTTCAGCGCTACCACTATAAACAGTGTCTTCAAAATCTTTTGGAATTGCAGTAGAATGCTTCATAACAGTAGTAATCAAACATGATTTTTTTTATTCATGAACCACACTGCCGCTTGAAAATGGCATGATTTTGTCATCCATCTGTTCTCGGTAATTTTCTCCCTCTTTCCTTGTGCTCTGCTGATATTTATCCTGCTTGAAACTGGAAAAGCTAACATAAAATGTAGGGCAATTTTAAAGGGAAGCCAAGTTTGAAATAAAAGAAGTTTGTAGGTAAAAATGTAAATAGTTGTTCTCTTCCGAAATTGCTTTTTCCAAAGAAAAGCAGAAGTTTATCAGGATGGGAATTAGCAGTCAACCACCCATGTTTTCCTTCTTTGACATATACATTCATCCAGTAGTCCTACATACTGATGTATTTCATTTCCTACTTTTAACAATACATACTGATGTATTTCATTTCCTACTTTTAACAAAGGTTTGAGGATTTGTCTCAACTCCTCTTGATGTAGGGCTAAGTGAGCATACAGAAAAGGGATTAGTTGAAAGAGTGACTGTAACCATGCAATGGTCATTTAATATTTGCTTATAATATTATTATTATTAAGTTCTTACTGACCCATGTAGCTGCAGGTATGGTGGAGCAATTCATCATCGAAGTTCAGTCACCCTACTGAAAAGTGACTTTGCTACTTTCCTACCTTCTAATCCCTAGTTGCTGAGCAGTTTAGAGAACATTTGAAAGGCTTTAGTATTTAGAATTTAAAAGATGATCTCACTAAATAAAATTGATGTAGTCAATGATCACAGAACAGGAGTGAGATTCCAGATCCAAAAAATCAATTTTTCCATTAACACCCAGCATATCATCATAGAGCGCATTCATCATACTCCTAATTATTTTAAGAGGTCTACATGAAGATTCGATCATTATCTATCTCATCCCTCAGTAGCTTCTGCATTTACCCTTAGTAGTCACTTATATTCCTCCTAGTAGTGGTGGAAGATAGAGACCTACTCAAATCTCAGGACATGAAACCCCCGGGTAGGTTACCAAAACTTTTATAAGACATTTTCTAATCAACAATAATATCCAAGCATTATACAAAGCTATTTATAAAAGTCATGCTCAACCCCAAAGGAATAAATATGAACATAAACAACATGGGTTCAAAAATCCAAATGAACTTTTGTAATAGGTATACATCTGTATTTGCCACTGGGAAGTTAATTTATATTCACTGACCCATACTGAATAGCCTTGGGGCTAAAAACACCACAATTGGCAGAAAGGCTCACCTCTCATTGAAACCCATTGCTTTTTTACCAATGATCCATACATGTTTAATGTGGACTCTATTCAGCATAGAGAGACTAGGTTGAAGAAGAGTGCATTCCATATACTGTAGAGCATTTAAAATTGTGGAATCCCTTGAAATGGCTTCAGGGAACCCCTGCTATAATTGCTATATCCATAGCTCATAGTACATTAGTGTGGTGGTCAGTGAGGATAATGCATCTTACATTGCTGGCCATTGGGAAACATGTCACCTCTTCAGAAAACCAACCAGGTGTCATATAAACTGACCTCAGAGGCACAAACTCCAAGCAACCTCTAGAGGAACCCTGATTGAGAAACACTGTTTTAAATGGTCTTTGTTCTGGTAAGAGTCCAAGATGATGTCTAAGTGGTAAGGTAGGATGCTCTTGGTGGTCTTTGTGCTGGTCACCAAGATGATTCTACCAAATTGGCTCACATTGGCAGACTCTGTAATTCTGTAACCCCTACAAGTTATAGACGTGGACTGAGCTCTGCAGGATATCTGACCAGTGTGGAAGAAAGTCTGTCACCCACGAGTGTCTAAAAGTCAATAGATCTTTGTCAAATTAACTGCCACTTTCATTGGCTATTTTTCCTTAACTCAGTGTCTTTGGGAGGTTCTTACTATACAATTGTTCTAATAGGAAAGTCAAGGATATAAAGTCATGGAAAAATGTAATTCCTTCCTTTATATGTTTCAAAAACATTTAACAAAAGGTACATGAGTTTTTTTTGTGATACTTACCATGCCACCAACCATGCCACCCAAGAGTTATGGTGTTGGTCCCTTTCATCCCCATTCCTGCCATTTCCTTTTTTTTCTCTATCAACTATTATAGCGCTTTTTTCCTCGCCTAGGTCTGCTATCACAACTTCATTAGTGATGCTTCTTCTGGGAGTGAAGATCAGTGATTAAGCCTTGCAGTCTGTACCTGTCAACAACAATGTTACTTATTATGAAATCATAATGCTGCTTCTATCTTATAGATCATGTTAGGACCTTGCTGGTGGACAACCAGAGGGAAATATCCAAGTCCCCCAAAATTCAACCAATTTTTTAATTTTGCATAGAGCAGTGCAGAGTTCAATCCCACTGGGTGTTTTTCTTTCTTTATTTTTAATTATTTCAGGAATGTTTCATTCATCATTTATCTATTACTTTTTTGACAGTTTAAATTGTTAATGGTCAATGGGACAATTAAAGAGGGGGAATTTTCACAGTAGGGGTGCAGAAAACAGTACAATTTTTACAGGGATATACCTTTTCCTTGTTTATCCAATATACACAAAATATAATAATGGAATCATTTTAAACCAACTGAAATAAAATTAGTACATTTTCTCACAACAAATAACAGAATATGGATGAATCACCTGTTTATCAAGGATAACCAAATTTCAACGTTAACATTGCCATGTGCACAATGTACAAACCAAACTCATTTTATTTGTTTTGCACAAGACAGAATGTACTGTTATCGTTTAATGAATATGTGTATGTGTTAGTAAACAGCTTGGCCTATTGTGAATTGTAAAAACAGCAGAAGTTAAAATAACTTCTAAACACATTTTTATTTTGTTTACGGGATCTCAACTTGCATTGTGTGCAATGACTTATAATATTAATATGTGTTTGTATCCCAGAAAAGTAATGTTCAATTTCAATCAGTATAGGTGGATTGTTTGAGAGTGATTTTTTTGGTTTAGGATAAAAACAAGTGTTACTTTCAATAAAAATATGGCAATATTCTGTATGACTTTTTTCATCCATCCTATGGCAGAATACCAAATCAAAAATAATTTACAATATTGACCCATTCACATTAAGCTGCGTACACACTTCCAATAATTATCGTTGGAAACGAACAACGAACAACCCATCATCCGAAAAACGTTCACAAAAAAGGTGACCAATGACTTACCAACGGCGACAATCGCCGTGACGCTGATGAACGGGGATTGTTGCTGGAAATGAAGGACCATCGCGGCGGATCTGATTGGCTGACAAACGCTCACTATCTATCGTGTGTGCAGTCATTCTTTGATCGTGCATGTTTGGGCAATACACTTTTTTCTTTACATGTCAGTCCCTGCATTGTGCAAATTATTGTATCTAGCGTGTGTACACTATTGGTAGATTATATTTGAAAGATTGTATCGTTACAGCATGTACAGAATTGTGCACAATACGATTGTTCAAATATAATCGTGCATAATCATTGATCGGTTGTAAAACAGCCCAATATTTTCCTATCTGTCCTTATCTGGTGCATATTGAGGGGTCATAGCATGGAATGATATTCCTTGTAAAGCCAGTAGTCTAATAAAAAAGTAATATTGCTCATCAGTTTCTAACCTAATAAGGAATATAGCAGTTCTTCATAAGGACAGGGCTGTCTCAAGCTTATTGTATGACAATTTCTATGTTTGGTTTCCTTTGAAATTGTACCCCAAACTTTAAAAAATCCTATAGGCTACATTTTTTTCATAGATTTTAACTAATTTATTTGAAGAATTCCTACTGCACTTTTTATTTTACCATGCATTATAAATTGAATTCATGAATGGGAGGACAACTGTATTAGCCATTCAACTCAGCTATTCTAAACTCACCTGTATATTTGGGTGATTGCAGAAAGCTATCATTAGCTATATGAACCTATCTTAACTAATATGCTTAGAAATATGTTTAAAGGGTGCAGAAGCCCTAAAAATGAACTCTTATGTGGTCCCTTTTGGTTTGTTAAAAAAATATTGAAAGCATTTTCATATATGTGTTTTAAGCCTTTGAATGCCTGTTTATCCTGTTAGAAATAGGGTAAGCTGATAACTCCTAAAGTTCCCAATGTCTAAACTGTCTAATATTATTTCATCAGTGAAGCTGGGTGATCCAGCGAACCTGGAATGGATCTGGTCCAGAATTGAAAACATTTGCTAACAAATAACTAATGACTCTTCAGGTTTGCTGGAACACCCAGCATTACTGATGATGAAGTGTATCCTCTCCAGCCTTGGAGAGCTTTCATAAATCAGGCCTACTACATCTCATCAGGGAGGCCTGCAGCAGAGGAATTTGCGAAGGGCGGCATGACTAAGGTATTTGGGCAGCCCCCACCCTCCCCCCTTTTTGGTTTATTTGTTCTGCTGGAGGGTCATGCAAGGGACAAGCTGTGAGTAAGAGGGGAAGAGGAGGTGGGGACCAGCATGAGGCCCGGTCGCATGCTAAGGGGAGGAGAATAGAAAGGGTTAAGTAAGAAGGTCCGTCAGGAAGGAGGGACAGTTTTTTCTGGAAAGGGAAATTCCCGCCCACCCTCCCCTTTTTATTTATCTATGGAGTACGGTTATGTGTGATGTCGGTTGGGGTTTGGGGGTGTGAGTGCGGTTGGTAACTGGAAAGGGCAACCCATGGGTAGGGTGCCCATTTAAATGGTATTATGGTGGAGCCCCTGAGGCGGCGTGTGGGCGCCTAGGGGCCAGTGTATGGTTAAAATATTTTGAGGGAATGGACTCTACCTGGTTCCTAGACCTGCAGCTGGAGGTGTAAACTGGAGTGTTTTGGCTATAGTGCAAGACTGCACAGTAAACTGGGTTTTGGTTAAAGTTGATGGTAAAAGTTATTGGTTCTAAAAAGGTGTTATTAATATGTAAAGTATATGTAAGAGTATAAGGTTATACGTTATTATATATGTTAATTTATGTTAATTTAATAATATGTATATTATGTGAATATGGTTATTATTACAAGTATTTATGGTTATTTATGGTTATTTATGTTGTTATAATAAACTGCTTGGCTGCTTGCCAGCCAATTTAAACCCAAAGAAGGTGTCTGTGATTTTTGGGGGTGGCGTGTATTGGCTGGTAGGCAGGGGTAGTGGGGAGTGGGAAAAGAAAAATGGTTATTGGTGCGGGAAATGTTTTGAGAAGTTAAGACGTGGGGTTTTCTTTTGGAGGGTGGGGGCGGTAGATCCAAATTACCTGGTCAAGGTTTATTGTATACAAAGTATTTACTTGCAAAAGCATTTAAAACAAGTTTTAGATGCAGATACAGTTTATGTTCGGTGAAAGTAACGGCACACATCTTTCCGGTGAGATCCATGAAGAAGCACATGGCCAGAAGTCATCACAGGCACTCTTTACATTGTATCACTGTCAGACGTCTCCCCACATATCTTTTCTATCAGACACACAGGAACATTCAGTGCATGGGGCACGGAAATAAAATGTGTATATAGCAATCATTTTTGTTGCTAATCTCCCCACATATCTTTTCTATCAGACACACAGGAACATTCAGTGCATGGGGCACGGAAATAAAATGTGTATATAGCAATCATTTTTGTTGCTAAAAGCCATACGGATGAGATATTCTTCTAGAAATCACCATCATAATGAAAAAGGTGAGCTTAGATCCATAAGTGATTTCTGAGACTTATTACAGTAAGTTGAGCATATTCCTTCTGCAGAAACACAATATAAAGTAATTATGGGTTCCCTGCCCACACATCAGCACCATCTACTGGCTGCCACAAATAACGGATCTCCAATCCAATAACGTAGCAGACACTAACGAGAGTTAACAAATGAAAGGATCTGATTACAAGGACTGTAATATTGTATTCTTACCGGCAATGCATCATATTACTGTTACCGGTGTAAAAATATTATTCCAGTGTCCTTTGTAGATACAGAACAATTGTTATTGTGGTATGACATTTTATATTGTCAAAGAACATAACATTTACATTTCATCAATTTTTTACCCATTAAATTCATAACTGGACCTTGGTTATAAATTACATATGGCAAAGAAGTGGAGAGGGATGATCGACCTTTTGAGAATAATTTATTTTCATGTTGCATTTAATGCTGCAATCTGGTGTTTCCTTAAGCCTTGCACAGTTGTACAACTTTTTCTTCTGAAACTTAGTGTTTACCCTGATATAGATGCAGACTGTAGGCTTCTCAAAACGGACCTATCAGCACCATTGCTGACCTGGTTCTAAAAATATAGGTTGCCTTGGTTGGTGTTCTGATCCTTAGCCTTTATTACAGGTAGTCCCCCGATTACATACGAGATAGGGACTGTAGGTTTGTATGGTGAATTTGTATGTAAGTCAGAACAGGTATATTATTTTAAGAAATGCAATTAGGACGGATGTTTGTCTCAACATATTTTTGGGCAGCATGGTGTCAGTTACTCTATAAAATCCTCACTGTGAGTTAATCACAAACAAAGCAAAAAAAAAAAAAAAAAAAGTTTTGTAGACATTTATTAACTTCTGAAGCAAGCTGTGCTTTGATATGCAAAAAAACAACTGCAGAGATTGTCTTGGTCAGTAAAGAGTTAAAAGATGTTGCAGAAGAGCTCAGTCCTTAAGATAACCCACAACCTCAGCTGTGTTTAGCAAAAGATTTCTTCTGCAATTCATGCAAACTGCTCCTTCCCCCCATCAAGCCTCGGTTCTGCATACGAGCGAGCAGGGAAGCCCCATGCATATCTAAGAGTCGTCCGCATGTTGGATGTCCTTAATTCGGGAAATACCTATACCTTGTGAATCACCAATCTGGAGTTTACACAGTTATCTGCATGCTTCTTTCCTGTTTTTGATGGACACTTTTGACACCAAAAGGTCGACTTTAGATCCAGCCATCTTCAGACTTCAGTTTGTCTAATCTCTCAGTATAGGTCCATTTTAGTAGGCCCACCATAGTGATGGGTCCATAAGAATATGAGAGGATAGTGTCAAGCTTCACTATCCACGAATGTTAGAACATTTGCATATCAGAACGGCCTGGCATTCAGCCATGACTGAGAGGTTTGGGAGGCTGTTTCATTTCATATATTTATTATTTATTTCTTTTCCCCTTTATGACAGTCTTTCTAAATTTGTTTACATGGTGGTTTAGAGGTAGCACCCACTAAAACATACAGAATACATGTTTCTGTTCAACAGGGATTGAATCTATTCATTGTTTTTAAAGTGTTATTACACTCATAAAAAAAAGCAGCTCTCACTATGCATCACATATGTCATTAAGTTATTATTCTTTACTCAAGATCAATTACAAAAATACAATTCATTATTCATTAAAAGGCAAACATGAGATATCAATTAACAATTTTTCCATAGATTATATCAATATAGATGTTAACAAAAATGTCCCAATTTTATTTCTCAACGCGTTTCACAAACATTGCTTCCTCAGGAAGCATAGAACATAAAAAGAAAATATATTGATCAGTCTCATTAACCTACATCTTCATTAGGACAAAATTTGCACAATTTAGATAACATTTGCAAAATAAATGAATGTGCATCCACAATTTAGCAAATTGGAGTGGACATAAACAGAAGAAGTGCCAGGATGAGTTGACGCCAAGATCACAAGTGTTCTTGGACCTAAAGTCCCCAAGATGTGGGCACCCGAGGTGCTGTGCAAACTCCCGGACCAAAATTATCTTTGCCAGGGTGACAGTGCAATCATTTTGAAAAAGGTATAAAAAAAGGTATTCCAACACCTTTATTTGTTAATTTACACAGCTTACCTGATTTATTAATGCTCTCCAAGGCTGGAGGGAATACATTTTCTTCAGTGAAGATCCAGCAAACCTGGAATGGATTTCTTCAAAGTCATTTGCTATTTGCTAGCAAATGTTCTGAATCCTGGACCTGATCCATTCCAGGTTTGCTGGATTAACCAGCTTCACTGATGAAAGTGTATCCTCTCCAAGCTTTAATCAATTAGGTCCACTGAGGCTGATTTATTAAAGCTGGAGAAGATACACTTTCATCAGTGAACCTGAGTGATCCAGCAAACTTGTCATGGAGCACGTCTAGGATTGAAAACAATTGCTAACAAATAGCAAATGCCTTTTAAGAAATCCATTCCAGGTTGGCTGTATCACCCAGGTTTACTTAAAAAAGTGTATCCTCTCCAACCTTGGAGAGCTTTAATAAATCAGGGCCAGTATGAGAGATAGCTTTAAGAACTGAAAGGTATCTTTGCTCTTTTGCTAGGATTCCTGCTTTATAGCGCTTGGATCACAGGTTTGACCCTAGTGGTGTGTCAGGCATTGTTCATTGGTTTTACATTGTTTTGGATATCCTCCAAAGATCATACTGCTGGTTATTTGGCTTCCTTAAAAATAGCCTTAATTTATGTTAGGGACATTTGAATAAGCTTGGACATTGATATTTTAAGCTCCCTGGAGGGACATTTATTGATATAACTAAATATTTGGGACACTATCTGCATAGGGTTTGCAGGTTCTTCTTGTGTTTGCGTGGTTTTCCCTGGGTTACTTTGGTTTTCTCCCAAAAACATGCAGTTAGGTTATTTGGCTTCTGCCCTAAAATTGACATTAGACTTTCATAATGACATATAACTATGGTAGGGACATTAGATGGTGAGCCTCTTTGAGGGACAGCTAGTGATATGACTATAGGCTTTTAAAAGCGCTGCCTAATATGTTGGCGCTATATATATATACTGGATAATAAAATGAATATGGACTATGAATAGTGCTGCTTTATATGTTCATTCTATAAAAATACAACATAATATCTAATTTCTTTGTAAGGGTTTAATACAACAAAAGTATTGTGCATGTATTTCTGAGTCTTAATCCATTTTTCATTTTAATAAAATAAAATCTTCCAGATTCTCATTACACCACTTGTCCTCATTTCATACTTCAGTATCAGGATTTTATTTTAGCAATCATATGATTGCCGTGAGGGCCCACCAGCATGATCTTTGCCATAGGCATAATAACAATTGAAAGAATATGCACAAAGCTGAATGAATGGTACTTTCAATCTTCATGATTGTGATTTATTCTCTTTTACTATTCTTTAACACTTTTTTTTATTCTTGGATGTATGAATATGTTTCAGGTCTGACCTTCATTCAAATACTGATGCTGTCCAAGGATAAATTGCACACATTTTATTGTCATTCAGCTGAATTTTAAAGTGATCTAATAAGAATTGTAAAAAGCAAAAATAAAAGTGCACATAATAGTTATAACTGGTACCAAAACCCACCATCAAAGAGTTCCTTCCCATAGTCCAGGGACTATCACCATATAGAAAGATGTTGCAGTGAAACTTGTCAAGGTGGAAAGAAGGATTAATGCTGTTCCACAATTGTTAGCATACTAGCCATTTGGTACCTGGATCAGCTTTGGTGCCATTGCTTCCTGTTATTCCATTAAACCTCTTCCAATGCTCAGTATTAATGCTAATAATTGAATTTTATTAATTCAAGAATTTTTAATATAAGCATTTTCATGACCCTCCTGAAACCTGTTGAGCTTTATTTCATGCCCTTGAAACATGTTGAGTTTGATCTGTTAATGGCAATATTCTACAACTGTTTTTCTTGAACTTGACGGTACGAACACTGAAACCTCTTGGGACAGTATGAAAACCTAATGAATTTCGATTGG
>NC_092859.1:145876855-145899394 GCF_032062135.1 Pyxicephalus adspersus
TTTCCAAAGCGGACTTATACCGAGGTACCACTGTATATTATATGAAAATTTCTTTGTAATGAACTCAATACAGTTATTTTGAATGTCTCTGCATTCACCGGCTGGTGAAGACAGATGTATCCCCAGGACCTGCAGGGACCAGCAGGACGACGGGGGACAACAACGGAGCAAAGTAAGTAGGGTTATTTTTAGGTTAAAGCTACCCCGAGTGTGACTCAGGATTACTGCTAGGGGGGTTAAAGTTAAATGGTGGCCCAAATTTCCCCTTGGCCCTAAACCTATGATTGAATAAACAATACATTAGAGCAGACCTAAACTCAAAACGTATACTTTACATAAAAAGGGTAGACAATCCTTATATATAAAGTAAAAATCTGAATCTTTTTTTTTTCTTTAAGTGCAATACCCTTTGTGTGCAACACCCCCTTTCTTTTTAAAAGAAAGTCCGTTTTCTGTCTTGATCGTTGCAACGATCGAGACTGAATGGGAACGTAGAGCCTTCCGGGATTCATCATCCCGGGATGCTCTTGGCTGCAGGGAAAAAGATGCCAATCTCACAGATGCGATAAATCACCCGATTTCGCACCTGCACAGTGTCAGATCGGGTGACATAGCAGGAAGAAGGAAGAAGAGCAAACATGGCGGTGCCTGGCGCTTCGCTTACACTGGGACAGAGTGGGACTGGATCAGGGAAAGGTCCAGCGCCGTTGAGTGATCTGCACGTTTAAATGTGTGATTCCTTTGTTTTTCGCTTTAGTTCCACTTTAACTTACATTTCTGTTCACTGTGGTTAGGATATCATATAGAGTATGGAACTATAATTTAATATTGCAATAATCTGATATTGTTTATTTATTGTGTTTATTAAAGAAATAATTCCCTTAGTTATCCTGAGAGTCTCAGGGTAAACTGCAATGTGCAAATTGTTACTACATGCAATCAAATCCATCTAATTAGACATTACTTAAGTATAGCTTTTATCTCAGTGGGGGGGAATCTCTTTCTAGGAACGGCAGACAAATTTATATATTTTTATTACAACTTAGAGATTCCTTCTGACACATTCATGCCAGTTCTATAACATATGTAAACAATTTCATGAAAGGGTTTAAGTAAAAATTACTTTAGGTTCCCAGAGGAGAGTTTACTGTTAGTAATAGCATATAGATGACACAGAAATTACCAGCATCGTGGATAGGAAGATTGGTTTGCAAATACAACTGTAAACATGTATTTCTTTATTCCATCGTTCTACAATGTTTCGGGAAAGAAAATTTCCATACTTCTATAAAAATCAGGATATTTTTTCAGGGCGTTATTTGCACCTATTGTCCTGTGATGGCTTCCGTTGCGTAGTAAATAAGTTAACATTAAGATTTTTGGCCTTAAATGGTCCTCTAGCTAAAACTGTACAAATATTAATAATATACCCTCAGAGCTGGTCATTTCTCTTCTTTGTGTGACTACTGTGAAGGCTTTATTTTGCTAAAGAACTTTTTTTTCTTTATAATAAGTTATTCTTTAATAATAAGTTATAACTTAAATAATAATAATTACCTTTCAATACTCACTTTTCCTCTGCAGAATAAACCTTCTCATGGAACATGGTGCTGCTCTTTTGAGTTGAATAATGGCTAGTGTCATTCATCCCATTTCCCGACCATCATAGACGCACCCCTTAGGGGTTCACCCCTTTGCCCCCTGCTGTCCTGGATATGAGATAGGCTCCACCATACATGATAATATCTTTGATTAGGAGAATTCTCTCTTCATTCCTTCCTTTCTCGTGTCATTTGTTCTACTGAATGGTCATGGTATTTGGGCAGATGGTCAGGTTTGGCTTTGCTGGCTGGATTTAGTTCTGTTATATATGACACCCACTCCTCCTGATGAAGCAGTTTATTTTTCTGCAAAACATGTAGTCAATTTTTGGTGAAGAATGAAAAGGAAGCTTTAATAACAGTTCCATCAACAAAACCAAATGTTTTTTATTGCTAAATTTGTATCCTTATGTTGTGTATTATGCAATGTGTGCATCACATTATTAAAAAAAAGTTCAGGTTAAGGTATATATGAATACATTTATTTTTTGTAAATAATATAGTTTGCTTACTATCCCTTAAAAATTCTATACACCCATCAGTTGTTGCTATATTATCCAAACTGCTGTCCTGGACAAAACTCACACACCAATAATTGAGACCTGGTTAGTAAAGGCGTTGAGGCAGCTCAGCGCCCTGGAGGTGAAGAGGATGGACTTGTAATGTAACCAGACCAGCCAGAAGACCCTTGAAATAATAAAGTGGCAGGGTGGTGGAGGAGTGAGTGTGGAATGGTAGTTTCTTAAAATAAACATATTTTGTGTATCACCTGCCTGGCTATGCAGTACAGCAGAGATGACTGAATTTTGAATTGGCTAAACAGAATAACAATTTGTTTTGTAGATATAACAACAAAATATGGATATAGCATATATGACATGTTAAAGATTACATTTAAAGTGAATCTGTGTCAAGGCTATAGACTTTTAAATATTTACATGTTCTTTATTAAGTTGTAAATTACTTTAATGCAAACCTGGAGTGGCCTTTGTAGTTATATGTACTGTGGCAGAATGTGTCCTCAAAGTTCACATTAAATGCAAAACTTTGTTTCTGTGTTGAAACTTTTCATAAGTAAGAACATTCCCGGCTGCATCCTCCTTGTGCAGGGAGACTGTTCTTATATCTACTCCCTGCAGTTTCCTGAAGGCATTTGGTTGAAGGTGGACCTACTGAGTCCTTCTCTTAGCTCTTGGGATCTACAAAGGGTGCATTTCACATTATGAATTTCACAGTTGGTTTTACAGCATAGTTATATAGTTTGCAAAAACATGCGTTGCACAGAAAGTGGAATTAAATCTTTTGGTAACTATTTAGAAATCAAAATGAAAGTTTTTCTGCCCAAGATTTCAACACTGGCTTTCACTACTGCTTACACAGCTCAATGTAACCCCCAACATTCACTCTAGAATTCCATGCAACTTTAGGTCTTACTCCTGATAAAATTTATGTAAACCCTAGCAATTACCTACTCCTATTTACTCCCTATGCTCAGTTAAATATACAAATTGAGGCATGTTGTTATGTCTGTTTGAAAAGTGAAAAAAAAAATGCCATGAAATTCAGAGCAACTCCATGACTATTTCACACGTACCCTATTTTCTCATAGATCCCTTCTAGTTCTTGTTTTGGACTACAAAATTATAGGTCAATAGGTCAATTATAGGTTTACAAGTAGCAATGGTTGAGTAATGTACAAAAGAGAGAGGATTGATAACACTGGATCCAAAAGGTCCCATGTGTTGTAAGCCCTAAACAGGGCGTAAATGTAATTAAACCCAAAGATTTAAATAAAAATTGTGACCAGGCAGGTCTATTATTGCAGAAGAGACAGGTGATGTCCTTACCTGCCTGATTACATTTTTTAATTGCACTTAACTGTTCTTGCTCCAGCACTACCATCTCCTTCCTTCTTCCCTTGCTGGTTATGATCTTTGGCCATCTTGATTGGCCAAGCCAGGATGACGTAATTCCTGCTAAGGTGTACCGGAGTTCATTTAGTCCCGCCAAATGCAGGGGAAGCCAGGATCATATTTTGTTGATGAAAATAGCAGTCAGGCAGATACATATGTTTTATTGCAGAAAGTATATGCTTTTCAAATCCTTGTTTTTCGAGGTGGAACTTCTTTAGTTCCTCCTTAAAGAGCTGCATGCATTTGTGGCAATTCTACAAGTAGAAATTGCACATGCACTGCAAATTTCTCTTGCCCTGATATATGTATAAACCTTACCCTTTTCTTTATTCTTGCATCTCCTGAGCAGAGATATTCTAGGATGAAGGCCAGTTTTACAGCAGAAAAATAAATATCTTATGCATGTATTAGAATTTTAGCAGATCTTTAAGAAGAAGAAGCTTTTTTCTTAATCCTTGCACATGTCATCTTTCTCTGAATTCTCCAATCTGCTCTGTGCACGATAAAGCTGTAAGACTGCATTTTCTAATTGCCCTGCTTGCCTCTCCTGTAGGAACCCTGTAATTAAATGTAATCAGTCTAATTTTCTTGCTCCTCTAATCATTACTGTAAAAAGTGTTCTACTTAAAACAAACTAATCCGTAAAAACAGGGAGAAAAAAGTCTGACATTTTCAGAAGTAGTGTGGGAGGAGAACGACATCATCCCCACCTACTCTAAAGAATTTTTAGGTCTCAAAATAAATCACAATCCTTATTTTTTCCACCCTCCTTCTTTTTAGCACACACATTGATCTGTCACTGGAATATTGAAAGCATCGCTGAATGGTTACATTAGGTTAGGAAAAGAAATGTATTTTAGATCTGTGTAGATTTACTCCATTACATGCAAGGTCAGTATTTCACTATTAACTATCGCCAGACTGTCAAGCGAAGCATTGTGGGAGTTAAAGAAAAGGGCACTTAAGATGCAAAGCCATGTGCCCTCCAGGTTGTTGGCTGTGTTGTAATGCAGTCTGAATGTCACTTACAGATCAAACTGCTGGCCATCACAGCAAAGGCCTTGATAAAAGTAGAAAGAAAACTGTGTGTGATTAATGCGTGGGATATATATATATATATATATATATATATATAACACTTATGTTGCGTAAAGCCACAGATCTGCACATTTACATTTACATTTTGGACAATTATATTCTTCATTGGGATATTAAATGATATGTGTATTAAAGGAAGCCGACCATATGTGTTAAATGTGTAGGATTTATTTTTGTGTTTTAATTATCTAGATGTTTCTGTAGTTCGCTATGGCAGATATGTATGAGATACGATTGTATCCGAATATGTAGTCAGGAAAAAGCAGGTGAAGTTTTTTGGTCTTAAATTGAAAGCTAAAAGTTTGTTAAAGATGTTTTGATGATACTTAGCATCAGTACAAGTAGGCGATAGGGAGCTAGTAGTACAAGCTCTAGCAACATTTTTTAACATGGGGAACCCTTGTCATAATATCCAAATCTCAGGGAACCCCTCCAATAATTACTATACACACAGCTTGTAGTAGATTAGCATGGTGAATGTTGGCTTATGGGACCCTTACAAATAGCCCAAAAGATCATTGTTGTCACTTAAGCTGACATGAAAGGCACACATTGCTTATTGCTCAAAAAGTTGCTCATGGCAACGTCTGGAGGAACCCTGGGATTCTATAGAACCCTGGCTGACAAACACTGTAGTAGAGGTTAGGCACATTCAACTTGGCATCAGTCTGTGCAGACAAGAAGATGCTCCCCATAGGGAAGAGGTTCTAGGTAATATTGTAGGGAGAGGGAGTGATACCTTCTAATCTCGGTGTGGTTGCTTGATCTTTGTCATCAGTTAAAGAGGAACTAAACCCCGCAGCACTTACCTATACATGCTCCCTCGCTGGGCACCGCATCTTTCTTTCTTCTTCTGCCAAGCATTGATCTTTGGCCATCTTGATCGGTAATGCTGGGGTGCCAAAACTTGCACAGGAGTTCATCCAGCCCTGTGTTAGTGCAGAAGGGACATTGCCTGTCCCTTTCTGCAATAACCACCTGCCTGAATCGCTAGAGTTCCACTTTGGGGAACTTTAGTCGGACTTTAGTTCCACTTTAGGGAGTTTAGGGAGGTCAGAGTTTGAAAAAAAAGTGTGTTCCACAAAATAATATGTGCACCTATAAACTGAACTGCCACTTTTAGTATATGTACTGAAAGTATACAGAAGTTACCCGGTTGTAAGTCTGTTAAAAATAGTACAACAAACAGGATAGAAAGAGACCTGTATCTATAAAATATCAGCTTGTGTTGTGGGAGAAAAGCAGCCTGACTAATGTGCAGTTTTTTTTTGCTATTTGGATACCATTAGAAAGGCCTATCGGCTGTATGGGGAAAGTGCTTGGTTGTGTTATGATGAGCAGTTCCGCCAGAGGAAAGCGGTGAGGCCGATGCTTCGCTGGGTTCATAACGATATAGGTAGTAGTTTGTTTGAACTCTGTCTCGACCGACCTTTGCCTCTGACCCCGACTCTGCTTGTGCCCGTTCCATTGTACCTCGCTTGGTGGACTGATCTCTTGTGTTTTGACTCGGCTTGTTTCTGAATTCCCTGATATTTTCTGTACTGTGTCTTTGTGGGCTCCTGGTCAGCTGCTGGCCTATCTCCAGAAACCATTCCTTGCGCACCAAGTACTGTGGGCAACTGAGTGCTGGGAGACGCAACCAGTGTCCCGAGGCTGGGCAGGGGCTGCTAAAGGTGTAGACTGCGGCCTTAGATTGGGGGACCGGTGTCTGAAGAATACTGGTATGTGGTGGATTTTGGCTTGGGGGATCCTCCTTGGTGAGGTCCCACCGCTTTATGGTGAAAGGATGTTCATGGTTTCTGAGGTGGTGCTGGGTGGCTTGGGGCCAAGGTGGAGTTGTTGGAAGGATTAATTTCCCGTTGGGTGCGGATTTTGCCTTCTGAGACCTGCAGCCTGGTTGTTTGGGTTTATATTTGGAAGTTGGAGATGATATTATTGAGGGTTATGGATGTGTATGGTTACGTTTTATTAAATGGTGTAAATTTGGTTATTAGTTAGTTAGGGTATATTATTTAGGGTTATTTTTGTTATGTCAAACTTTGCTGGAATTTAACAGTTTAAAGTTTGTTATTTATTTTATTTTGGTTTATTTATTTGTTAATTATTAAATGTTAATGTGATACTGAGGGGTTCTGTATTCAGACCCATGGCAAAGGGTAATGCTCCCCCAGCTTGGGGCAGACTAAGGAACTTACTCTACCTTCCACTTTCATCTAGCAAAGTCCTTGCTGAATTGATCTGTATACAAGACCTGATCCTGCCCTCTTCTTCATACTATCATGTCATCACAAAGTCATGGAGAGCCTTTGCAACCCCTGTGACCGCTCTTTCTATGCCGATGATTGTGAAATCCTCCAAGACATGTTTTTAGGCTCTAAAAAGTGCATATTTATTAATAAGAAAAATTTGACAATTCATGATTCTTTGTTAACTTATTAGAGATAGCATAGCCACTTGTGTTTTTGTTCACCTGGCCCACAGTGGGAAGTAGCTTAGGTGCCATTTTTATCATTAGGCATCCTGGTAATAAAGGAAATGTTTGTTTCACCTCTTTAAAACTACATGCAGACACCTTTAAATTATTGTTATTTTAAATTATGTAAAATATTATATCACCTGTCATTTCTGTCTTACAGATTATTCCCTAGTACTAGAATGGACTTTCCAAGATAAGGTTACTGACTGGTAACATTTTAATTGAACCTGTTACTGAAATTATTACTTATATTATTATAATTATCATTATTAACAAAGTGTATTATTAAAGTGCCAACATGCAGCACTTTGCATTAAATAAGGGTTGTAAATGACAGACATATGCAAACAATGACATAGGAGACGGAGAGGACCCTGCCAAAAAAAGAACTTACAATCTAAGAGGTAGGGAAGAATTAGTTGTACGTATTATGGGATTTGTGTTCCCATACACAAGCTGATCATTGGAACATGCCAAAATCCTAACAATACACAGCCAAGGAATTTCCTGGAACCAGTAGCATAATGGCCAACATGCTGAATATATGTGCATCAATATATTTACTTATCCGGGCAATGACAAGTCCACTGTGGGAATCCTCTTGACCCATATATGTGGCCCTAATTAGCAAGTAGACCAACTCTATAAAAAGCATGTTTAAAGGGTATAGTATAAAACTATGAATAACCATAATTTTGTGGTCTTAGAGGTATCTTTAACAACTGAGGCAGAATTAATATACATCAATTGTGTGTAAATAGTTTTTAGCAAAGCAATCCCATCCTCTTCCCAAAAGGCTTTTGCTATTACCATTGTGGTCTTATCAAGTTTTTGATTGCCTCGTAGCACAAAAGCAAGCAGTCTGTGAGGTAGGAAGCAATTTGCAGTCAAGATGTTTAAAAATATTCTTCCATATAATAGCGACAGCAATAACACAGTAAGCTGAAAATGAATTTGTTCTAGAAGGCAGGAGTTGGGGCTTATGTATGAAGAGCATCTCAGTTAAGACAACACTTCAGAGAATTCCATTCCCTGTGCAGTTGCAGGTGCTTGATTCTCAGTTAATTGTTTTTCACAGCCAAAACAACAGTCTGAACCTCTCAGGCCTTCAGTGTTCTTCTAACCCTCTGGCCTCTCGGTATTACTAAATCATGCAGAGCACCTTTGCTTCAGTCACCATCACAGCTTCTGGCGCCAGCCTTCTGCACTCAGATGCTTCAAGTCTCGAGAAATCCATTAAAAATTCTTCTTTTAGAATGTACATTGTAAGATTGTAATGCTCACCACAGGACTGCATCATTATTATTATTATCATCACAAAACAGGGATACCAATATCTCCGAGCTGTGGCCTTCTGCAGAAATACGCATTGTAGACAAACCTTAGACTTTACAGTGATAACAGCAGGAGCATTAACATCTCTGCTCTCGGGGAAACAACTGTATCAGGCACAGGCTAGATTGCTTGATTTCTATTTTCTATTGTTATCTTGGTAATCTTCAATGAGCTGCATTATATTGCCAGAGTGGCTTATGGGGACCGTGGATTTTTCTTCCTGCTTTTTCTTGAAGACATTGATTTATTTGCGCAATATCTTCCTAATGCTATTGACGCACAATGGTAAGCGCTTACCCATGTGACATATTTCTCAATTCTCTTTTGTGAAACATATGCTCAGATTAGTTAAAAAAAAGGTTTACATTTTGACTAAACTATACCCTTGTAACCAACAGCAGCACTTTGAGAAGAGAACAAATTCATTAGGTAGAGGAAAATTTACAGACAGTGCCAACTCAGCCTTGTTAGAAGTGGAAAATTATGTTGGGGATCGTTTGTGGACTGATTAAAATTTCTACTTATTTTCAGATCACCAAAACCATTAGAGATGGGTAATGGTAGAGCAGGAGGCATAGTCCACGTTTCATGTTCCCACAACCACACCATTAGTAAATGCAATTTTCTTAAAGTAGACGTAAACTAAAATTTTTACTTTACATAAAATGTTAGACAACCCTTTTATATAATTTAAAAATATTATTCTTTTTTTTTTACTGCAACACCCTTTTTCTTGACCATCGCGGCAATCAAGACTGAATGGGAATGGAGAGACTCCCGGGATGTCTACGTCATGAGGCTCCTGGCTGCTCCGAAATCAGGCATACTCAGGGGCATTTTCCTATACTGAGGAGAAGGAGATGCCGATGACATGTATGCACAGGGAGATTGGCACTCTTTTTATCCCCTCTACAGCAGACTAAGATCGGGTGACGTAGCCAGAAGGAGGAAGAAGAAGACCGAAGATGGTGGGGCCTTGCACTGCCTCCGCACCCGCGACCAAGGAGAATTCCAAGATGGCGCGTGACTCCATTACAGAAGCCTCCAACAGGATCGAGGGATGTGCGGAATTAAAGGTAAGTGTAATTTTTCTAGTTCTGCTTTACCTTTAAACAAATTTGGGGAAAAAAGAGTGATGTTAGATGACATCACTTCAGTGTTTCAAGTCAATGAAACACGTGACTTTTTTTAAACTTTCCCAAAAAAGCTGATAATTATCTGTGAACATCTGAGAGGCATCACACAGTTGTCATTGATAAGAAAGATCATCTTGATCATCAGATTCAGAAAACTCAAAAGACAGCATTTGAACAGAAAAAGTTGGTTTCAATAGCAGCTGCTCGGGGATGGATTATATTAACATAACATAAAATATGATGTGAAGCCTGGAGATGTGTGGAATGTCAGCATGATCAGTGGCAAAGAAGGACAAGAGGTGAAGGTGTTAAGGTTTGAGGAGGTTAAGGAAAAGGCAAGCTTTAGGACTGGAAAGAGGGACAGAGAGTAGGAGGAGTGATAAGGGAGAGGGGACAGGAAGTGGGGTTAGACCAAGTTTTTGCAATTGAGGGAGCAAAATTCACAACTTTCCACCCAATGGGGAGGAAATAGTTGGCAGTTTGAAGTCTTCAAGGGCAGACATTTTTGACCTGTGGTTGGGATGTGCTCCAATCTCAGGTATGACATTCTCCTGGAGGCAAAAGGTGAACTGATGGTGAAGGAAGAGTTGTGTCAAAGTGGAAACACTGGTGATGGATATCACTCCCAAGGTGGTGTAGGGTGGCTGAGAAAACGAACTGTAAAAAGGCAGCAGACCCCAAGGAGTTTTTTTATTAATGGTGGAACTGCGAGCCCGCGGTGTCCCTGGGGATCCCAGCCACAGAGGGAGACGCCGCTGTAGCAGGCAGCATGGCCGAGGCTGCTGCTCTGCTCGCAGCTTGTCTCTCTCTGCAGGCGGAGGGATCCGTCCTGGCCAAACTTCTGTTCAGCCAGGCAGTATCCCTTGCATCCCTTCAGGTGTGGTTACTGAAACTCATGCTCTCAGCACTCCTTTGCATGTGCGAAGTAGTGCACGTCCTAGGGGTGCTTGTACCCCCCGAGGGCGTGGCACTCGCAGGGGATTCAGTTAGTCTCCTATCAGACGGCGCCAGGTGGAGCAAGGTCATTGGTCACTCTGGCCATTTAAGGAGAGCCTGTCCTGTACACCACTGCCCGCTATAAGCCTCTGTGAACTCAGTGTGCTTGGGTGCGTCCTTGTGTTGGTTTAAGTTTATCTGCTTTTGTCATCTTCATAGTGACCTGGTCTGAACCTGACTCTGCTTGAACTCTGCCAGCCCTGACCTCGGATTGTTACTGACCATTCTGCCTGCTGCCTGCCCTGACCTCGGATTGTTCTTGACCTGTCTTTGCCTTACCCTCTTGTACTTCGCTTGTTTGAACTTAACCCTTGTTGTGCTTTATGATATTGAATAAAGCCTGATTGAAGGATATCTAGAGTTGGTTGTGGTTTGTGTGCCCAGGCGCATTACACAACCTTTGTTGTGTTACTTGCATAATTGTCAAATATTGTTTGTAATGTTAAGTTATGTATGATTCACTACTTGTAAGATTTGGTTTATTTTGTAATAAATACACTGCTGAGGCCATTTGACCTAACGTTTCTGTGTTGTGCAATTACTGGGAAGGAGAAAAGAATAAAGGGCAGTGGTATGGCCAGGTCACGGGATTGGGAGGTGGTAAGTCTCTAAGCTACCTCAGACATAGAGGAGTGTGTAGAGTATAAAAACTCTACAGAAAATGCCCATGGTTAGTTTAGAAAGGTAAGAGAATTTTGGAAAATATCCCCTGCCTTGCAAAGGTAATTTATAGAATCTTCAGAGGAAATAAATGGTTTGATTGGAAGTTATGCAAACCTTATACGCTTATATCCACCTTATAACCTTATATCCACCCTCAAATCAGGCGGCACAATGTGTTGTACGCAGTGCTCCTATTTAAGTTTCTAAATGATGGTTTGAACAAAATGATGAATAACACGAGGTGAGGTTGGTATATTGAATATTTCAGTTGTAATGATGACAGTGGTCTCTTCTCCTACTTCCTAAATAAGAAAAAGCCCACATCATGCAAAATCACCAGGAAAAGTTAAAGGGGGTCTTGAGATTGAATTCTAAAAACAAAACAACAGCACATACAGTGTATGTTCAGCTACGTTCAGCCAAAATTTAGTTTAGTTTTGTATTGAGCAGGGACCAGATTATAATTTTTTTTTTTTTTGCTTTTACGTCACTATACGAAGTTCTAAGTCCTAAAGAAACAACCACAACACAATTTTGAGTGTAATCCCTGAAACAGGTTCCTCAAGTGGATAATAAAAACTTAACAGAGGGACCCATTTATTCCTCTAACTTTATCTAAACTAAAAAAAAATATTTCTGATTTGTCAAACATATTCCTAAAACAATCATTTTTTTTAATCCACCAAGATAAAATGGAAAAAAAAGGTGGCCATAGGAAACCTTGTAGTGTACCAATGCAAGAAGCAAAAAAGCAATAGAGACCTGGAAGGAAGCAAAGACAAATGCAGAAAACAGTGTGGAAGAGAAGCATTGCGGCAAACCCTGTTCTTCACAGTAATGTCAAAGGATTCATATAAAAGGAAAACCCTACTACAGCTCAAATGAAATGTTTAATAGGAACATTTAAATATCATGCAAGCACATACTCACTGTAGAATGACTGATAGTAATTAGTAATAGATTATAATCCATAATTCACACTTTCCTAATTTAATCCAATGAAAAAAATGTAAAAGTAGTAAAAGTTGGGTGAATCTTAAATGAAATAAATAGATGCCTGTGCATGCTACAGTACATGTGAAAGTAAAAAGGGTGCAGAAACTGTATTCTGTAGTTGCACTTTATTTGTACAGCACATGTAAAGCATTGCTTGTCCCTCGCTGATTTTCTTACATTTTGTCCAGATACGTTGGCTGATTACAGTAGGGACTCAATCACTGCTTACCTTACAGCAAGAACATTTTTTTCATAACAACTTCAAAATCAAAAGATATATTTTTGACTGCTGCTTGAAAATCCAAGGTATTATGTGTGGATAAAAATTTCAGCTTATGATGGTATTAAAAAAAAAATACAAAAAGTATGATTCATATTTGCCATCACATTATAAGCAGCATTTGGCACAGCAGTAGGTTAATAAATATCTCAAAAGTAGTCAATTTTTTCAAATCTTCGGTATATGTTTTATTGCAAGAACTTGAATTTATTTATTTTTCATGTATTTACAGAATTTGCATCTGAGCCCACGTATATATGATCTCATAGAAGATTTTTTTCACAACCCATATTGCCATGGGGGTAGTTACAGACCTTTGGGCCCCAATTCAGAATTTGGACCTGGGCACTCCCTACAGGGGCAAATCATCCGCACCTCCCCTGCTGGTCTTCTAGCTACAGATCCACAGGTAGGTCACAGTGCTAATTTTCGACAAGACCCCTACTACTTGGGACAAGCTCTTCACATCAAGAGCCCCTCTTCATTTTAGAAAGACATCTTTACTTCAAAGTTCTGCCATTCACATTAGAGTCCCTGTCTTTCACATCTGGACCACCCCTCAGAGCCCCTCTTTACATCAGAGCTTACTCTTTTACATCAGATTCCTACATTCACATCAGGAGACGTTCAGACCTTATTCAGCATGGCCTCACAGCAACTCACCTGCTAACGTAACCTCACGAGCTGTCCACGTAGATGGCAGAGGAGATCTTCTACTGTTGACTTGCTCAAACAGATGCCATCATCTATAAGAGCCAAGAAGGCAAAATGGTAGAAGGCCTTCCATTCATGATTTGTGTAAACTGTGAGTGGCCAAACAATCAGTGGTCATACAGAGGGCCTTTATGGGCCTTCTGGAGTAGGGACCTGGTCTCAATTGAGACCTCTACAAACTCTTTAGTATTGCAGAACATCCTTTTTGTATGGCTGTACTAAATGCAATGGGCCTGATATGTTAAAGCTTATCAAGACTGGAGAAGATTCACTTTCAATACTGAACCTTGGTGATTAAGCACACTTAGAATGGATTTCTTAAAACAAATTTGCTATTTGTTAGCAAATGTTTTGAATCCTGGACCAGATCCGCTCCAGGTTTGCTGTATCACCCAGGTTCACTAATGAAAGTGTATTTTCTCCAGCTTTGAAGAGCTTTATTAATTCAGGTTGTGTTCGGGCAGTTAGGGAGAGTGGCCAGCATGTAAGGAGAGTTACAGTAGTTGCTATACATTGTTTGAAAATTATAATAATACATTAAAACCAAAACCTTCTCTAGATGTCTGGTTGACCAGGAAAAGGAGGGGCAGTGAGCATGTGGACCCCTCCTCCCCATACCAGGTCCCATGATATCTTAAACATTGGGGAGGGCCCCTATGAAATGAGTATCAGAGTACATGCACCCCTTACCTATTCCAAGAAATTTTGGACCTAGAACTAAACACAATGATACCATTCAAAAGTATTTTTGTGTGACATAAATATCCATCAGAAACTTACCAATCTGTAAACACACTGCAGCTAGTTAGATTCAAATTCAAGCTTTTGTGCTTTGCCTTAAAATCCCTCCCCTGCAACCCCTATACTATAATATACAGTGCTACATATTATGCTAGCACTATCCCAGCATTGTAAATCCATGCCAAGCACAGCAACAGAGAGGAAGTCTGATTCTAACTCACCAACACCTACTAATTACAGATTCTACTGCTAGTGCATTATAGTCAGTACACAATAATGTAAGTACAGTGCTGGCCAGTTAATTTTTGAGAATCAGTTATTGACTTATTTAATAATGAATGAGTCACTGAATAATATGTGTGAAAATTTTAAAAGACGATCACAGACCAGTGAATGGAACGCCAATATGTTTGTCCATCACTAATCAAAGGAAGAGCTCACTGTAGGGAATACAATGATAGTCATCTGCTTATTATAGCTGGTGGAAGTCAACGGTACAGTCTTCTCTTCCACATATACTGGAGAGAAATAAGAAGAAATCCCCAAATATATATCTGCATAGACGGCATCCAGGCTGATGTTATGGGGTGTACATGTTTCTGCACATTGTCTCAATCAGATGTACATTGTTAAATCAAATTTGAAAACCTTGAAAATCATAAAAACATAATAATAGTAATAAAAAATTCTCCAATTAAATTTATCTAATTGTTTTCATGAAATGTAATTGTAGATACGACTTAGTTTAGACTTTTTTACTTAGTTGTTTTATATAAAGGTTACAATTTTTTTTTAATATAAATGTTATATTATGATATAAATATATGAATTATATTGATTTACCCTGTGGACTATTTCAATACTGGGTATCTGTATGTAAATATAATGCAATTAACAAAGAGTTACTGCTCAGATAACACGATAAAGCCCTCCCAAAGACTGTATAAGTGTCAATCAACAGTGTGGACTGATAGAGGATTATTTACTATAGGAGAAGAAGTTGTTCATTTTTCATTTGTTGTTCATTTTAAAATTCAACCATGTCTAGAACCTATGTCATGATGACATTATTTAAAGCTAAAAACCTTTTGTCTGAAGAGGTTTTAAAATAACAAACTGTACAATACTACTCACCAGAATCTTTGGCTACCCCCCACAAATATACTTAATAGGTTTTTTACACCTATATTTGTATAAAATTTCTTATGTATGTATTTGCTAACCAGTGCAACCAGCACATTTACCATCATATATTGCCTTTTAGAATGCCTTTCATGATATGTATAATATAATTATCCACTTAGTGTGACTGCAACCTGGATAACAAAATAATTGCCTTGACATGTTTAAGTTTCTTAGCATGGCAGACATTTCTTCAGCTCATTGTTGGATTTTGTTATGTCTAACAAATAACAATCCACATACAGGAATTTATATATCATTTTATATATTTATTTGTTGTTGAATAGCGCGATCGCGCGCGCGATTCCGGATCGCTAATACGAATGCGCGACCGATAATCCGATTTTGTTTGATGAATCAGGGGCAATATTAGTAATAAAAAATTCTCCAATTAAATTTATTTGATCGTTTTCATGAAATGTAATTGTAGATACGACTTAGTTTAGACTTTTTTACTTAGTTGTTTTATATAAAGGTTACAATTTTTTTTAATATAAATGTTATATAATGATATAAATATATGAATTATATTGATTTACCCTGTGGACTATTCCAATACTGGGTATCTGTATGTATATATAATGCAATTAACAAAGAGTTACTGCTCAGATAACAGGATAAAGCCCTCCCAAAGACTGTATAAGTGTCAATCAACAGTGTGGACTGATAGAGGATTATTTACTATAGGAGAAGAAGTTGTTCATTATTCATTTGTTGTTCATTTTAAAATTCAACCATGTCTAGAACCATCATGATGACATTATTTAAAGCTAACAACCTTTTGTCTGAAGAGGTAATAAAATAACAAACTGTACAATACTACTTACCAGAATCTTTGGCTACCCCCCACAAATATACTTAACAATAAATAGGTTTTATACACCTATATTTGTATAAAATCTCTTATGTATGTATTTGCTAACCAGTGCAACCAGCACATTTACCATCATATATTGCCTTTTAGAATGCCTTTCATGATATGTATAATATATTTATCCACTTAGTGTGACTGCAACCTGGATAACAAAATAATTGCCTTGACATGTTTAAGTTTCTTAGCAAGGCAGACATTTCTTCAGCTCATTGTTGGATTTTGTTATGTCTAACAAATAACAATCCACATACAGGAATTTATATATCATTTTATATATTTATTTGGCAGACATTTCTTCAGCTCATTGTTGGATTTTGTTATGTCTAACAAATAACAATCCACATACAGGAATTTATATATCATTTTATATATTTATTTCAAAATTTTCTATTAAGAAATTACTTATACACTTATACTCGGCACGCCCCCCACTCAAACTTAAAGCTTAACACTGGGATGAGCAAAGATTGTCTAAAAGTGACATGTGAATTCTTACTTGAATGTTTTGCGTATTCCTTACAGATTTGTGTAGGAGCTTTCTGTAATTAAAATGGAAATAAACAAGAGGATACTCACCTCTACCCGTTCTATCATGGGTGCCACCATCCTCTACCTTCTTCTCTTCCACATTTCTTCTTTATTGACTGGGTCCACAGAATAATTATTGCAGAAGGGACATTGTTGATAAAGTCCTGGCTGATGAGAAATTTTTAATGCTGAACTTCAGGAATATTGACTAGTTTTTGGTTTTCAGGAATGAAGCAAAAAAGTTCAATTTTCCTCACCCATAGTGTGAAGTGAATGTTTGGAACAGAGATGGGGATAATAATCAGACTAGTAACTAGTTTTGAATACAAATAAGCACATGTAAAGAATAAATATGACTAAGCAAGAAGAGATAGAAATACACAAAAGGAATACAAATATGGGGAAAACGAGACACGTCCTAGGCTACATTCTGATGGGCAGTGGGAACAGGCATTCCCAGGCAGCTCCCAGAAGTGGGCACCTTGCCGGTTGGTTGGTGCTCCAAACACCGCACTGGCTTTTAATGAACCAGCATTTCAACATTTTACAACAGGCAACAGCAGGAGACTGAACCATTAAACCATTTACTGCCACCTCGTTTTTTTCCCTATGGACAGCTGCAGACGAGAAATGCTACATATAGCATCTCAGTTCCGGGCATGGCTCATGGTCATGAAGTAGTAATAACTGCATTGCAACCTTACTGCCCATCTCAACTTAGCATTAGGTACACATGAAAAAAATAAAGAGTACATTTTAAACTCACATGTGTTGGACCAGGTTCCCTATGTCTTGCACACGTTAGCCTGCAGATACATTTTGCCTAATTATTGTATCTGTGAATATAAATTCCTTTACAGCAATGTTCAGTGCTTGATTGTAAGTCTTTTGTGCAAAAGACTCACATTATTTTCTAGACAGACTATGGAATACAGTATCACAGATTTTTTTTTCAATAGAATGCAATTATCTCCTCTACGCTTTATATAACCACACTGTAGATATTATATAATCAATAGCTGCCATCTGTCCACAATTTCAGGAGACAGTCTTGTCTTGTCTTATTTGGATTAGCAATACCAATAATAACGTATCACTGAATGCCTCAGTATGCAAGCTTTAGGATTTTACATTGTGCCAGAGCCACTGGGGAGCAATCTTTCTGTGTGCTTCCTGTTATTGCGTGTGTTCAAAATCCCCCCCAGCAAAATTTAGAGCTTGCCCTGTCTGTTCAGATATAGGCTTAATACCTCGCTATACAGAGGTGATAACAGTGAAGTGTCAGTAAAAATAGAAAAGAATGAAATTTAGTAATCTGAAAAATCCTCATTTGTTTGGCCTAATTCAGCTCAAGTACTCCGGATGAATATACAAAACAGCTACATCATTACCTTCTGATGGGAGGCCATGGGACTTGAGGTGTTAATGCCTTGGGAAAAGACAGATGATTCTGAATACAATAATAATTATATAAAAATATACCAAAATTGCATTTTTGCTTACTAAGCTGTTGAAAAATGGGCCTGATGTATTAAAGCTCTCCAAGACTGGAGAAGATACTATCATAGACGAACATGGGTGATCCAGCCAACCTAGAATGGATTTTCTTAAAAATCATATGCTCTTAGTGGGTAGATGCTTCAATTCCTGGACCAAACACATCCAAGATTTGCTGGTTCACCCATGATAGTCTATTTCCTCCAGTCTTGAAGAGAGAATACACTTTCATCAGTAAAGCTGGGTTATCCAGCAAACCTGGACTGGGGACCTGGTTGCTGATTTGTTAGCAAATGTTTTGAATCCTGGACCACATCCATTCCAGGTTTGCTGGATCACCCAGCTTCACTAATGAAAGTATATCTTCAACAGCCTTGGAGAACTTTAATAAATCAGGATCAATATGTTTACTGTAAGGAAGATCCACAGCAACAGAGACAGTTTTAGGGTTGATCAAACTGGGCAGTTGCCCAGAGCGCCCACCCTCTACAAGATCCCAGTGAACAAAATGGGGTGAATGTAGTTGGAATTCTTCAAATTTACCTAATTTTCCATTTTGCCTAAGACTATCCCTGTACAATAATAAATATATTTTTCCCCTTTTAAAAGGAATTTGAGATGACTGTTGATACATGGCTGAGCCAAGGCTCATAAACTTTCCTTCAACCATGAGCTAAATATGAATTCCAGGTGGAGTCATGCCTTTATTTGTAAAGCTGCTTGCTTTATTTCCGGAACTTGGTATGTGGCCCAGAGGTAAGACAAAGGCTGCTTCTGGTAAAGATTAGCAACTACGGCATCATTAGGATCACCAGTGACATTCTCCAATCAATTTATTTCTGATACCCTTGGTTTAAGAGAATAGGAGTTAGGGTTGTCCTAGCTCAGAAGTGACCTTAGCATTGCAATCTATAATAGATATTATCACTATATACTTGTTTGAATATACCCGCTTATAAATGTACAATAAGCAATGGAAAAGAGTGTTATCTTTCACAGGTTCAGGTCCCTGAACATGGAAATTAGAAAGATGTTTTGACAGCTGGTGCTTTGTATGTTCTTCTGAGACATTGATCCCAGCTGTAGAACAGCAAAGACTTTCTCTGAAAATGAAAGTCTGACTAATGCTACTAAAACTACCACACTGTGCATATAAATACTATAAATGTATATATAAGTATATATATATATATATATAATATATATATAAATATATATATATCGAGGTACACATTAATGGAAGGTCAGACAATGTTAGTGAGCTATCAGGTTAATGAAATAATAAAAAAAATGGCCTGTTTTGGCTACCTTATTTTTCCCATAAAATAATTTCATCCAGCAGTGAGCTCATCCATTATCCACAAAGTAAATTAATCTTCAAGCTAAACTAGACATTAAACAAGGCAAAACAGACCACCTGTGTCATGGGCCAAATGGGCTTGTACACGGCACTAGAATATGTTTTCTGTGATTGGGAAAAATACATGGCCAGGCAAGTAGGTATTACAGAAAGGAAGAGGCAATGACCCTTCTGTAACAATCATTTTTACCCTCTTGATCATTTTGCTGAGCTGCGCCTACTGGCAAATCTTGCATCCCTTCCGTGTGCCAGGAATGAATGAACACCCATCAACGTCATCAGCACTGTCAATCAAGATTGACAGAATTGTAAGGCGGAAAAGGAAAGGAAAAAAGATGGCTGCACCCTGCAATGGAATGGGGATAGGTGAGTAGTGCTGATTTAGTTCTGCTTCAACTCTACATACAACCAGGTGGGAAGCAGGGGTGTAGTCAAAAAAAAAAAGAGGGGGCACGGTACTATCCATTGTTATGTAAACATGCAACAAGGGCAAGAAACTTCCCTCAGATTGACGTCATGATACCAGAACCTACCCACTCCCTGACCTCCCTGAGCCTGCAATCCCATATGGGAGACATGGTACACGGCTCTGGCCGGTGTGCCCCCCCAGCTGGGTCCTTCTCCTGACCCGGCGGGGGGGTGGACTGGCCAGAGTCACGGACCACCAAAGAAGTCTTTGCAAAATAAGAGTAGGCACGCGTGCCCATTTCTGAAAAAAGTGAGGACACCACGTTCCCACCTGTGCTCGCCCCACTACACCATTGGGAAGGGCAAACAGGTGTGACCATGTTACCAAGGGTACATTTCCCAGCATTTCCTACTTCACAGTAGAATACATGGGCTGATTTACTATTGAAATCCTGGTGGATCAGATAGCAAAGTAAATTATCCTTTTGCACAGGATATTTCCCTTAGCTTATTAAATGAAATAAAGCACTACTGACTTTAAGCGTCCAATTACATGCAAGAAAAAATCCTGTTCTTTACATTTCCTGGTATGTAGATATTCTTTGCTAGGTGATTTTTGACGGCATTTACTAAACTTAGAGAATTGTCCTCTTGCAATCAGATAATTCACCACGGTAAGCTCAACATGTGTCTATGTGGAGGCCAAACTTGTAGTCGCAGAAAGTAGGTGGTAACCAATTGTAAGACCTCTTACAAGGAATCAGAAGGCATGAGAATTCCACCTTAAAAAAGTGTGATCAGGTAGGATTTTATTGTAGAAAAGGACAGGCAATGTCCCTTCTGCCATAAGCATTCTTAACTGTATGCAATGTATCTGCAAAGCTCAGCATTGGTTACAATCCCAGCTTTCTTTGTGGATGCTTGGACTGAATAAACTCCCTGCAAAGTATTTACTTCATTACAGCTCAGCCAATCAAGATGGCCAAAAATCGCAACTAGGAAGGGAAGAAGGAAAAAGATAGTGGCATCTTGTGGCAGAATGGGCAAAGGTAACTATTGCGGGGTATTGATAAGTGCACAGCTACAGGCATGCACAGAATTAAATGGTACAAAGTGGGTTTTTGGATATGAAATCGAAGTGATTGCGTTGAGAATTCACCTTGTTTATTTCTGGCTTTAGTTGGGCATGGCTGCCTACACTAAATATATATATTTGATAATAATATGTTTTTTTTCTAGCTGTAGTTTTTATTAAAAAAAAGGTTTTGCGAAAAATCTGCAGTCTTTCATATTTATTATGGAAAACTCTGCCCAGTTACCCAATAATGAAGATTACATGCAGGATATTTATTTTTTTTATAAATTTGTGATTTAAAGAATGAACTCAAGTGATTGGGTCTATCAATAGTTCCATGTGATGACCATGGAGACAGTCATTGTTTAATCTGAGGTCTATTCTAGATGGATTCCCAGATGAAGGTCTCCTTATCTGTAAGCTGTAAATAGCTGTGAAAGCACCTATCACATTCCTAATGTCATTATTGATTTCTAAACATAATTCAATCTAAGAACATAATTATACGTGGCAGAGACCCATAACAAAGTCACTACAAGGCCCATTGACTCTTTAAACTCCAGTTTCAAATTAAACCAAATACTCATTCATGTTCCTTTCTTAAAAGAAAAGTTCAGGATGGAAATATCTTAAAAATCATTTTTATGTTCTAATTGTCTCACTGTACCATATTTTTATTAATATTGTTATAATTCACTGACCCGTTACCTTTAAAGTGTAATTTGATCCAATTTTTTGTAAAGTTTTTGAATGGAATTTAAATAGACAAGGCTCTGAAAGCTTGTCAGGTTTTAAATAATGTTTTAAGACTTGCTGTGGCATTTTTCCTTACAGTGGCAATGATAACACCAGACAGGAAAACTTTGCAATGGGAGTTTCAATAAAAAGCTGACTACCCATTCATGTTGGAGATTTTCCGCCATTTCCCTTTCTTTGTAACAATTTTGGTCAAGTTTAGGAAGTACAAGGAAATCCCTCCAGTAGAGCTTTAGACAGCAAAAAACTGCATAGAAGAAGAATGAAGTGTCACAAAAGTTATTTTCTCATGTAGATTGGACCAACACGTTTTTGGGATTTTCATATTCATCCTTTATTGAATGGAATTGGGATTCCTAATGAGGAAGAAATACTCATAATGCTGTATATACATATGTTCTTTTCCATAAAGCCTAAACAGTGATTTCTTATGATATGATTTTAGTTTCTATGCAATCTGTAAATGTAAAAAGAAGTAATAAATGTAAAAAAAACATAAAAAATACTTGCAAATGTAATAAAAAAAATACTTTTTCTACTTACACCAGTGCTAGTTTTCAATATTAATAACAATAAAAAAAAAGAAAGAAAGAAAGTAAATACTAATTGATTTAATTTAAAATCCCAACTCTATGTTGCCTTATTAAATGCTACATTTTACATTTGTGATACAAAGCATTTCAACATTATTTACAAATTGAAGTTTATGTTTTTTTCAAATAACAAAATCTACCTAATACTGAATGACCACATGTGGACTAAAAACCTTTGATCTTAAAATAAATCTAACTTCTGTAAATACAGAGTAAGTGAATCACATTTCTAAACATTACTTATAAGCAGTGTTCAAAATTCTTGTGTTTGCAAGTCTGTCTGCAATTTTAATTTGGTGGTTAAAGATGTTGGGGGG
>NC_092859.1:145901511-145903056 GCF_032062135.1 Pyxicephalus adspersus
AATTCTTATTTTTTAAATGAGCATACAATATTTGACCTTTACTAGTCTTTTGCCATTGGAAGCAGGTAATGAGTTCAGCTTAATTCCCCCCCACAGAGAGAACAAGTATGTCATGTATAAGCTTCCCAGATTCCCTCACCTTTTCTCCATCTATGGTACACTATTAAAAAAAAGCCAACAGTTTTCATTACTGGTAAGAGTTTGAAACTGCTAGAACTGAAAATTGCTATTGGAATTTTTTTTTAAATATTTATTTATCTTTTCTAAATGTGATGTCTTTTCTGCTTTACCTTTTGGATATTTACTTACGACTTTATGTTATTACATATTTCTAGAATTAATTTATGTACATATAATACATTAAATAATAATGTGCTGAGATTGCCATACCTTACACATGTCTTGATTCCTGTGTAGTCACTTATTTCATTGAAAGTCTATGAAAGACTCAGAATACTGATTCAGACTGCGGGAGTTTAAATGGGGAAAATCTTTTGAGCTCATGCTGTACTCAAACTGGAAAGAAATTTGCTTCATAGGTGGCTTGACCTTGTACAAGACATCCATCAAGCTTGATAATGATTTCACTGATTGACAAATCATAGGATTGCCCATTCTGATAAAATATATATATATATATATATATATATATATATTTACACACATTTGCAATTTTTAGGCAAATATTTCAGAAACAACAAAAATATAAATAACTAAACTGTTGTAGATCTGATAAATCTATGAGCATCGGCTGACTCCTCTAAATTAATCATCATGGCAAAAAAATAAATGACCAATACAAAGCAATCTCCAGGGTTTTCCCTTGCAGAGGATCATTATTGTTTCTATTGGGTCCACAGACCTTAACTTTGGCAGACGTCCAAAGTTTGGGCCCTCGCCGCATACAGGCTACATCTCCCAGTCTCAAAGACAGGTGCCCTTTATTATCAGTATATCATTTTTAGTCACTCGTGTAATGAGTAAGTCCTGAGTACTCTTTCTACTATTGTGTAAAGAAGAGTTCTTCTGAATGATGTTGAGTCTGCATCTTGGCTGTTCAGTGGTGCGGCTCTTTGGGGACACAAAAGAAGAGACTGCAGCTACAATCGGGGACAGTAAGGAATCAGCTGGGAACATCTGCAGTATATATTGGTCCCCTGTACTCAGAAGCGGTGCCAGATTTGGATCCGACTTGGGTAAATATATCTTGATTTACAAGAAAAATAACATAAAGTCTGGGTTAGAGGAGGATGTAAGGGGGATCTTGTTTTCCCAGATATAAGCTTTACACAATAATGTTTACAGCTATAAACCTCAGAATGGTCAAAACATATTTATACATTGCTTGCAAAAACTGTTGCCAACTGGTAACCTTCAGGTTGAGTTGTGTATAGTTCCCATTTACAAATAAAAACTAAGCTACATAGCTATTAAACCCTCACTAATTTGCATACTTGTAAAGTGTTAGTAGGCCGCTTGTAAAGGTTTCCATTCTGCACATAAAGTAAATGTATAAGAGGTCAACACAATAGATCTTGGACAAGG
>NC_092859.1:145905279-145909601 GCF_032062135.1 Pyxicephalus adspersus
AACAGTACAGGTAAATGCACTCACCTGTTCACATCTTAAGTTTTAGAAGAAAACAAATTTCGAAGTAATTCTTGGGTTGATCAAAAGATGATTAAAGTCCATATATGTGTAAGCAAAGTGTTACTTAGAATACTTTTAAATACATTATAACAACATAGAAAGAATAAAGACCCACTACAAACCTGACAACAAAAGGCCGCCACCAAAACACTTACACACCGGACAAGAAGCACATTTACCTCCTGGGAGGTTCATTTCTTTCTGGTTTTTTATGTCTAAAAGCAGTACATTGTTTTTCAGGAAAATGTATTTTACAGTATAATATATGTATGAGTATATATAAAGTTTGAAGCACAAAATCATATAAAAATAATAAATTAAATACATTCAAAAAAATAATATATATATAAAAATATATATATATATATATATATATATATATTATACTCAAACTATTATATTATAGTGTAAAATAAATGTACTGCTTTTAGACATATAAATCCACTGTATTGCATTCAATACAGTTATTTTGTATTGAATGCAATACAAAATATATTGAAATTCCCGGCACTCCCCCAGTGCAACAGCCGCACGCACCGACGTCACCGGGAACTCTCTGATGACTCATGAAATGCAGAGGACGCAGGCCGGAGGATGTGAGAGGATGGGGATTATGAAGAAGGGTGCCGGCTGACTAGGTAATGTAGTATTTGCTATTGTTTTTCATTGTTTTAGCTACCCCGAGTCACACTTGGGGTTACCGCTGGGGAGGTTAATCCGATATGAAACAACATCTCAATGAGAAGACCCAGAAGATATCACTAAATAAATCACAATAAAAATCCACAATTGAGATGAGAGTATCTCATAGGACTACCTTGGGCCCAACACTCCATATATTGAGGCTTTACAAAAGAGTGGCCACAAAAAAATAAAGGTTACCTGGTTCTTTTGTCCTTCATGGGAAATGCAATAATTGGAGAACCCATTTCCCATCCCCTCCTTATCACAATGAAGTGCTGAAGGTGTGTGCAACACCTATTAAAATAGTAAAGCAAAGTATTTTGTCAAATTGTGCAGCCTTATGAGGTTTATTACCAGGCAAGGCACATGCTGATGGGTTTCCCTGAGAAAGAGTGAACAGGAAGCGTGCGCGGTGTCTGCTCTGAAACATCTGTTGAGGGTGTTACTGGTCCTGATGCTGAGAAGAACATAAGGAATGAGGCCAATGAAGAGGAGGAATAGAACACACAAAGTTGCCACCAGCCCTCATCAAACAACAATGTAGGACTTCATAGTCAAGTGGCATGGCCTCTGCTGTATCTATTTTATTCCTAAGTACTATAGGGTTATCTTAATGTGCAGTCAATGATATAACTTGTTGTCCATGGTTCAAAGTCCAAGTGGTCATGTATACCCTGTTGCCAATAACATAGCTACGTGTCAGAAAGCAGTAATAGTCTGGGCAAAGCAATGGTGACTGGTCACCTATCATTACTGGGACAGCTGTTTCTGGGATTGGGTGCAACTTTTCAGGCCATCAATTCTTCCAAACCACAAGATCTGTTTCGAACCTAAAGTGGTTTTGAACCTCATCCTTACAAATACAAAGTCAAATTGTTTTTGAATATCTTACCCATCAAGTAATGAAGACTTTGATTTATAGCTAGTGGATGTGAGCTGACATTTTTAAATTTTTAGCCAGTGTTATGAATCCTTGTCACCACTGCATGAGGGAATACACAATATCTTTCTAAACAGTGTTCATCATTTTGCCCTCACAGACAGATACAGAATATGATACTTTTCAAAATGTTTCACATTTTACATCCTGTCCTCTCCAAATCCCACTAAAAGATTGTCTATATGTCTATATAATGGCTGAAAAACAGTAGACCATTTATAAGACAATCAAAAATTACAATGCAGTTTGTTTTTCAAGTGTATGTCTGAATACCATTTTCCTTTTTCTCTTAAGCATATGGGTAATTGTTTGGCACAAAATACTCAGCTGTGTCTCTTATCCTTAATAGTCAAGAAAATAATCAAAAACAGTTCAAAACAAAAATTAGCTCCTTAGACATGTACCTGAGTCTAATTTAGATATCATTCTGTTATTTAAAAAGATGCAGAGCAACATTTGCCATATAAAATTGTGCAAGCTAACAATTGACCCAATCTTTTCTTGGAGAATTGGAGCCAACACCCAGGCCTACACCAACCTCTAATGCCAGCAAATAAATCTTGGCTGCTCTAAGTTACCTAGTTATAAGTGTAACGTTGCCACAGTGTGTTTGTAATCCTTCATCATGGGTTCATGTGCTTTTAGCTTAAATTTTGTGATATTCTATTGTCCTATTGCCCGACCTGAGGGCTAAATGCTGCATTTTGGATGATCTGAAAAGGATACCTGAAAATCTCAGCTTTCCCTGCCAGTACTGCCATCCTGGCTTGGCCAATAAAGAAGGCTGAAGATTAAAATGCAGAAGAACATAAAAAATGGTGCCCCCCCCTCAATGGATCAGGTACAGGTGAGTATTGATGGGTTTAGTTCCTTTTTAACCTTATGTAGAAATACATAAATATTAAGTTCATTGTTCTCTTGAGTTCATGGAGTCATGATCCGAAAATATGCAGTTGTACCTAGGAAAGAATTTTGTAACAGATGTTACTGTGCAACACCTGACAAGTGTACATTGCCAGCACTTCAGCTGTCCGCACCACTGCAATGGTTGTTTAAGAGCCAATGTTTGAACATTTTACAGCAGATGCCACTCACTGCCACTCCCATTCATTCTCAATGAGCTGTCATGGGTAGGATGATATTTGTCATGCCTTAACTGAGGAAGCAGTTCAGGGGTGTGAGGAATAGGGATGAGCGAGAATGCCTCTGGCTTTCTTGCAAAAATTTCCTCGAACTTCTGATGGGTCTGCAAAGTTTCGACAAACTAATTTCGCGGACCCATCGCAAGTTCCAGGAAATCATAACAGGAGGATTCCCAGGGCTGCATTCATTCATCCCTGGGAATCCTCCTGTGTACAATCCCCGGGCACTGGAGGGTTATTAACCTCTAGTGCCCAGGTATCGCAGAGAATTCCTTGGGCTGCATGAATGAATGCAGCCCTGGGAATCCTTGTGTCAGTGTGTGATCCCCAGCACTAGAGGTTAAATGGGGACAAGTCTCCGCATTCAAAACCTCTAGTGCTCTCTAATTTGCTGAGCAAAGGAAAATCCTGATGGCGTCATTGATTGAGCGTCATCAGGTTTTTCCTTTCCTCAGCCAATCAGAGAGCACTAGAGGTTTTGAATGGGGAGACTTGTCCCAATTTAACCTCTACTGATTGCATACTGAGCTGATCAATGAATGCATTGATCAGCACAGCCATGGAACTTTTTTTTTTTTTAGGAAAATTCGATCTCGATCTGTGAATTTACACCGGACGTTCTCACTTACAATTTCAGTAAGCGAGAACAGCCGAATTCACAGTGAGATCGAGTTTAAAAAATTTGCTCACTCATCCCTAGTGAGGAAATGGGAATAGCACTGCAACCTCACCACCAGTCAGAACATAACTTAGGCAGAGACTGGTAATGTTCATGTACTGATTGCATACCAAATGACAGAAATATTTGTGTCACATAAAGCTGGCATAGCAAAATCATCTCATCCAAAAAGTTCTTTGCTACATCGAGCATTTATCACCTGAAAGTGAAACTGTGGAACTTCAAATGACTCAAAAAAGTGCATCTAAATCACTTTACCTTTTTTTTCTCCTTTTAAACATATTTCATCACTAAACGGATCAGTAAGCCATAACTACACATAGTTTACCTGTTCAAATCATAATATATTCTTTGCCCTTTCAAGGACATAATGACATTTTTGTTCTTACTGAATGGCTGTTCTAGCACTTGAATTGGTAAATTGTTCACATTCCTTGTGTGTTATTTTCACCCCAAGCCTATCTGGGAAAGATTACCTGAACGCTGTAAATAGTTATTTGTATACAACCAAATTTACAGTCCTGCTGTAGAAAAATGGAAGCCTTCAATTGTCTGGAGGTGAAACTAAGCCACTTGACTATAGTAAATAATCTAAAGGGGGATGTAAATGTAACGGTTTATTAAAGTGGAGCTAAAACCAAAATAGTTTTTGTAAGGTATTACAGAAAGCAATACTAGTTCTTCAGTAGTTCACTAGTAGTTCACTAGTTCAATCAGACTGTTATAGCGCAGATTGTCTCTCTCATCTTCGCAGTGCTAGGTCAAAGATTTAAAATGTGGCCAGAACATTATCTGCAGGAAGTTTGTATGTTCTCTC
>NC_092859.1:145909903-145931348 GCF_032062135.1 Pyxicephalus adspersus
ACAAGATATTGCCTACAAATATACAAATTGGGAGTTTCATATAAGCACTGGTTTGAAGTCTCTGCTTCTTTATAGCTCTGCAGTTGAAAAGACTTGCTCTTTTGAAAGAGAAAAACAGTTAACAAACAAGATGTATTTGATTCAGGACAGGAAAACCTCCAAATGGAATTGAAGGATCCATGACTGATGAATTTAACATATAATAAAAAGGGATTACTCCATGACTAAATAGACTTTCAGTGAAAACATTGCACCAATATATTTTATATATATATATATTTTCTTCCATTTACTTCCCCTAACGTTTTACATTTTGTTTTGAAGAATCATATTTTTTAGTTGGGAGTTTGATTTATTTTGACAGACATTAATTGCCTCCTACATTCAGTTAGATCTTCTATCTTTCCTATGCTGTGTTTAAAGGTATGTCTCTATAAAAGAGAAATGGGAAGATGGCATAAATTGCTCCTATTATTCACCATATCCAGGAGAACAGCAAGTTACTATCACAAGCAAAAACAGAGATCACCACTTTCAAAACCCAAAAGCATACAATTAAATTATACTTAGTAACCATCACTGTTTTTGAATGTTATTTGGGGTTATTAGAACCCTCGTGCACCAACATTGTGTGCAACTTACTGGAAATACAAAGCTCTTTATCTGCAATAGATGACTTGATATAGAGATCCGTAAAGAAGCTGTTTTTGAAGAGTTACAGATTTGGGTGACCTCACTTTGGGTTAATAAATTATGGCAGCTGTCTCCTCCAACCTGGAAAAAACAAAGCTACTGATACACAGTGACACAACCTGAATGATGTATGTTGATTATCATTATACATTATTTTATTATATCTAGAACATTTCGTTTTTAATATGGGGGAACCTTTGAAATAACTTTCAGGTCTTTATGGAACCTTTTCTATAATAACTATATCCACAGCTCACAGTACAATAGCATGGTGGTCAGTGGGAAGAATTCCTCTTACATCACTGACCATTGGGAAGATAGCCAAAAAGATCATGAATACCATTTAAACTAACCTGAACGGCACAAATTGCTCATTGCTCAAGGACCCCGAGCAACCTCTGCAGGAACCCAGGTTGAGAGACACCGATCTAGAATGTATATATTTATACCTGTTTTTGCCTTAACCTTTTCCAGTTCTTAACCAATGCATGGGTTTGTTTGTGAATGTTCAGTGTAAGTTTAATTTGCAGAGTATCCCAAATGGTTTGACTCAGTATTTTGGGCCAAGGTGTGCTGTTAATGTGGTGAAGATCAAGGACCTGGCTATGCTGTCATGGCCTCTGAATAATAGAAGTCACATTGCAGAATTAAAAATCCTTTGGCAGGTAAAATAGTTCCCATTTATGTAATTCAGCTGTTTATCTTCTTCAATTGAGTTCAGATGTAATATAATGTAATATTTAACATTTCAACCCATGTCTCTGAACCAGTGCACCCAGACTCCAACTCATTAAAATCTCAACTTCAGACAAATTTATTACCTAACATTAAATGTAGCTATGTATTTATTAAACAAACAAAAAAAAAATTAAATTTATATTTAACAACGGATATTGTAACTACACAATCTGCAGTTCCCTGTACAGCAACGTTCAGACTGGGAGATGGATGAATTGCACTAGGAGCCTATCCACTGTGCTGCAATGACAAATACTGGCAAGGAATAGGAAAGAGCAGAATTACAGAGGAATATGCAACTGCTGGCACTTAGTAGCCACAGCCTCAGGGAGGTAACCCCCATATATTGCTCCCTTCTTCACTTCTGAATTCCAATCTTTGGCTATTTTGATTAGCTGGTCAGGGATCACGTAACTCCAGCACACCCGCAGGGGAATAGGTATTGTTGGGTATCCTGGCCTGCACAGCTTAGTAAATTCTGACATCGCTTGTCCCTTTTTGAAAAAAAAAGCCCTGCCTGATGCCAAATTTTTAAACTTCAGTTTCACCACATTGCAGAAAAAAACACTACTACTTACAGAAGAGCTTTGTGAATCCCATTACCTAATGGGCAGAGTTACAAGTAATTAGCAGGTAAAATATATACCATGTCTGTGAGTTTATGCTTGTTGGCAATTCAGCTTTAAATATTTCCCACGCTAATCCATTTTTTAGGGCTGATGTATCCACAGATTCCACCTTGGACTCATATCACTGACTCCTGGAATAATTATATAGTAGTCTACACCATACAGTGGGTATAGACACCATATCTCCCATGATTTGGAAGGAATGTCCCTATTTCCTCTTCAGTTGTCCCTCATTTGTGTTGGATATATATATACACACTTATATAAAAAATGTAATATCTTTAATAGTGTTATTTTTGAACTAAAGCCTTCACTCAACCTCTCAGTTATTCTCTTTTGTATTTTAGGAAGCTAATATATGTTAACTGTTTTTGTGAAAAGGAGTATATGTCTGTTTAACCAATCATTTTTGTGTATTTGTGCACAAAAAGGGCGTGGCGGGGGTGCTTCATCTACCTACATCTTATGACCTATAAACCGTCGCTCTTTCCTATCTCCAAAAGTTTGAAGGTATATGAAAATTAAACATTTGAAACATTTGTATCCAAAATATTTTGAGGTCTGTTTATAAAGCAGTGAATCTGCTGAAACATTCCCTGGTGCAGAATCAACTACTGCCTTTGAAACACATGGACCTGGAAAATGCTCCACCAGGGAATGTTTTAGGGAATAACAGATTTATAAACCTTTTGAGTATTCTCAACATTATTACAATCCAACAAATAGTAATATAAAGGATATGAGATGGTTTCAGTAAGGAAACTCTAAATTCAATCAGTAATAGAGTGCAAGCTACAGCAGTGACCTAATTATTTTCAAATTTAAAAACTACAAACAAACTGATTTGTAAACAGACAATTTTGGGCTGAAAAAAATACCGGCTGAAGCCTACAGAAAACAATTCAGTATAAATACAATGAATGCTTATTTCATATCACCTCCCTGACATTATAAACATTCCTTCGGAGCCTGTATCATCAGCATTGTTATAATTGAGTAACTATCTAGCAATGTGCAGCATTACCCAAGATGCTTTGTAATTGGCTTTTTAAAAGTCCCAAGGCCCAATCCCTTGCCACAAAGAGGAATGTTTTCTACCAGCTAAAAGAGATAACAGCTCCTCTCACATATCTCAAACCACAGGTCCATCCGCAGCATTTAAAACTAATAAAGACTCAGACTTTGTTTTAACAGCAGGGAGGTTAATGCATTGCAAAAAGGATTTGTGGTAAATTCAAATACATTGACTATTTGCTGTGTTATCATTTTAACTCTTAGGAGAAGGGAGGATAACCATCAGAAATGTTATTTTACCATTAGCAATAAAAAACATCATTCTTATATACTATGTATGCGCAAGACCATGCAATCTTAATCTTTTGCTGTTTTAAAACTAGAATAATGGTGTTTGGAAGAAAAAAAGTCACAATATTATTTTAAAGGCTTATATAGTCATAAAACATGTGTTGCAAAACCAGTGTTTATTAACCTTTTAACATAGGGAAACCATAAAAATAACTATTAGGTCTTCAAGGAACCCCTACTATAATTACTATACCCACAGCTAACAGTATATTAGTGTGGTGATTATTAGGAAGAATGTCTCTTACATTGCTGGCCAATAGGAAGGATGTCACACTTACAGATAGCCAAAAAAAAGATCATTGGTGTCGGGTAAACAAGAGTCACAAATTGTTCATTGTTTAAGGAATCCCTAACACTTTACCAGCCTACTGCATTGAAACAGCACACAGCAACACTCTGCAGTGTTTATGCGCACTGTGTTATCGAAAGCACTACATTTCCTTATCTGTGAAATTAAAGTGGACCTATCATCACGTTTTATATAAAAAGGGTAGATAACTTTTTTATATTAGGTAAAAAAAAGTGTTTTTTTTTTCAATATAATTTTTTTTTTTTAAATTAAGTAGAGGTTTGTCCACGTTTCGCAGTATAGGCTTCCTCAGGACTGGAGAGACTGGTATCATGTTTAAGCACGATCTTTGAGGATGACAGATCCAAGGTGGGGACTAAACTGGTGGCACCAATCTCCACCATCCACCCAGAATCTCAGATTGTACGTAAGCTTTTTAGGAGGGACATATCATAAGGTCTTTATATCCTGCTGTACTTAAAGAGAAACTAAACTCAAAAGTCCCCCAAAACAAAAAAAAAATACACTTACCTTCAATCCCGCAGGGCAGTTGATTGGTCTGGAGGTCTCTTCCATCAGGTTCCACGTCGTCCCGGTATCCATCTTCAGGCCGTCGCTCCGGGCACCGCCATCCTCACCTCTTTTTCTGGGTTCTTGTTCCTACGTGCGTGTGATCGGCAATTTTTTTTCCCCTTTTGACAAAAGGGCTCCTTCTGCGCATGCCTTGTCATGCAGAAGGAGCACCCAAGATACCTACCCCAGGTCTCCTACATCATGCATCCCGGGAGGCTTTGCACTGCCATTCATTTTTTAAAAAAAGGGTGTTGCAATTAAAAAACAAACCAAACAGAATTTTTACTTAGCTCCACCCTTTTATGAAAAGTGAAAATTCTAAGTTTAGGTTTTTTTCAGGAGCCTTCTCTTAGATCCATGAATGATGGGTGACAGTAATAAAAGTGAATGTCAGAGAGCGCAGGGGGCCGATCCGTTACTCTTCCCCTCCCCTCTATACAGCACCATTACATTGCACACCCCGCTGCACTCTCTCCCCTTCCCTTTCATTATGATCGCTCCTTGTTCGTTGTCCGTGAATCCCCCAGGATGAACAATGGAAGACGAGTGCAATTCACATGCCAGATTCTCGTCCGATATCAGCCCTGAGGTGACATTTAGGATAGGCTGTGTATGGGGAGCTTTTTGAGTATTCTTTAAAAAATTTACTTTAGCCTGTGTTAGTGGTATTAGATTGCAAGCTTCTATGAACTTCTATGTACAACACTGTCAATTATTTGGACACTATATATATATATATACATACACTATATATACATACACTATATATACACTATATATATATATATATATATATATGACAATAATGATGAATCTTGTATGAATTAGGCAAATGCCATGTTCAAGAGGAGGCACATTTTTTTGAAAATTTGTACTTTTCTAGAAACAGATACATTTGGCCACAACCCCTCATAACTCATGTGGCTTCATCTATTATTTTAAAGAAAGAATAGTAAAACTCAGGAAGCAGAAAAGGGAAGAACTTTTAGTTTTACCAGAAAAGCAGAATTTTTCATATAGTACCGGCCAACATCTTTGGATCTACTCAATGTTTTGTCTTGTGATTTTTATTGATGGTAACCTCTGCTCATACATTTCTCATTATCTGCTCGGTTTGGATTCCAAGGCTTGGAACAGGTTTATTTTAAATTTAGCTAAATAAACAATTCATACCAATGCTCATTTACAAAGAGAACGTAATTCAGCAGGCATTGACGCTTAGATAAATCATAGATGTTACTTTCTGTGACAGAATATCCTCTTAGTCGTCATTAGCTAACTCATTTTCTGCACTGTCATGTAGTCACTTCATCACCTTTAACCACATCCTGCCTTCTTCTGCTTTTACAGCTTTTATTGTGATGAGCTAATACACACTGATGTCAGAACATCTCCAGAGCAGGTTATCATTTTGGAAGATCTCAGAACTTTGCATTTAAATTGTATAGAATTTTTCACAGTAAAATATGTTATCTGTTAAAAAGTTGTTCTAAGTAAAATATGTTGCTAATAACACAACTTTTAATGAATTAGATTATCTGCTGATCTTTAGCACATTCAAAATGTATTCACCTTGAAACAAGTAATTACTAGTGATGATCACTGATTTTTGTAAAGTTTTTTTTTACCGATATGCATGTCTGTCATTTTGGGAAATGAGACCAACAAGAGCCATACGCTATATTAGCCTTTATTATGCTAATATTGATGCTGTGACTTTGCACCAGCTAAATAGGATTTTGGGACCCTCCCTAGTGTTTGGCTACCTGTACCTAGGGCGAAAATTTCCTCGAACTTCCGATGGTTTCCCGTAATTTGGGAGAACTGATTTCGCAAAACCATTCATTCTACATTCTACAACCAATCATTCTTGCAATTATGTCAGCCCTGGGAATCATGTCAGCTCAGTGTGCGATCCTAGGCACTAGAGGTTAAATTGGGACAGGTCTCCCCATTCAAAACCTCTAGTGAAAGCTTTCCTCAGCCAATCAGGGAGCACTAGAGGTTTTGTATGGGGAGACTTGTCCCAATTTAACCTCTAGTGCCAGGGATCACACACTGAGTTGATCAATGAATGCAGCTCGATCGGCGAATTCGCCGAGAGATCGAGTTTTAAAAATTCGTTCACTCATCTCTACCTGTACCCACCTGCTTGCCTTCTGCCTGCCCTGACCTTCTGCTTGGCTTACCGATGATGCCTTGCCTGCCACCTTCCTTGACCTTCTGTTTTAATACCGACTGCACCTTACCTGCCACCTGCCCTGACTCTGTGCACTTTGTGACTATACCTGACACCCTGTACTGCCTTCCTCTGTTGGTTCATTTCTACTGGTAGGTTGATCCTAGGCTGCAACCTACAGCAAAGTGTCCCATAATTACTAGGGTTACCAGCTCATTGCCTCTTCCAGGGTGCTCTGGTGAAGACCAAGTGTTGCATAAATTCCATTCCTCGGGTACCTCATTACTTGCCAGTGGGGAGGGAATCAATGTAACATACGCAACCGCTTCTATGCGGCACGTTTCACATCCCTTTATTCATAATATATAAATCAATAAAAATTCAAGTCATAGATGAGGACATATTCCTTGCCCTCTGGAAAATACATAGGGAAGTGCAATGGTCCTGCTGCACAAGGGCCCCCAACCCCCCTCAGCCAACAGGGGCCCTAGATGAGTTTGGCTGGGGAGGGCACAATCCATTTCTGCACAGGGGCCTACATCCACCACTCTATGGTAAACACCCACAAAAAGCAAACCAGCACTTCAAGGTCACACTTGGTGTAGATCAGAAACAGAAGTCAGAAGACATAACACCATAATGATAAATGGACTAAGGACAGGAGTGAAGCATACTACCGTGTTATTAAAAATGTATATATGTAATACTTCACTAGTAAATCATTTTTTATGACATTTTGGGGTCTATACAAGATGTACCCAACATTTACCCAAAATGTACACATTTTTTTTAAATTGTATTTAATTCTAAAATGTTTGAATCAACTTTTATCCTATATGCTTTATTTTCCAGTTTAATCAGAGGTAATAAATGTGTATATGTATAAAGTTGGGTGAATCTTAGTTCAAGACTTTTTTTGGCTCTGTCCTTTAAATTTATCATGTAAATGGTGCAGCTTTTCAAGGCACTTGCTTTCCTGATAACACAGATCATATGTTCCCTTGTATGATTTAACAAATATACAGTTCATTACATAAGCTTTCGTAACAATAAAATGTAATTAAACTCTTACTGCAACCCTCAGAAACAATAAATTAATAAATGAATACAGCAATATTTTGCCTATTTCTTAACTCTTTAACCTCCATTCATTTCAACAAAATTTTTATTCTGGGAAGACAACTGACAAAACACCAATGAATGCAGTCATGTATAAGACTCCTAAGGGCTAAATGCTACTAGCGCTTTGTGTTAACACATGCTTTTATAGGAATTGTGTTAATGCAAGGAGTAGCAAAGCACATGACTTGTCAGCCATTCATAATGGCATCTCATATGCGCCTTTTCAGTGCAATGTGCAGCTATGATGGGCAATGCACTGCCCTATTGTACATGGTAGTGCTAACATGTTATTTTGTAGCAGTATAAATGCATGTTTTAAAGGGTATGGGGCAATGGGCTGCCCATTTATATGAATATGATGCTGAATGCAGTACATGGCAATGGGCATGCTTTTTTAGAAAAATGCACACAGTTGTAGTGCAAACAGACCCTAAATGTGCAACTAGTAGAAATATCTGAAGATGTCTTGAACTGCTCCCTCTGTAATCCTTTGTATTGGAGATAGAGAAGCAGCCCTTGGGGCCAACAGCATGTCCACCATTTACATAGCAACATGCTGATAGACAGAGGGAGTAAAGAGGGGACCCTAACAGTTTGTTGCTGTTTTTTCATTGCTTTCTTCAGTTTCAGCAATATACAATATAATATAATCATGGTTTTGTTCCTAAAGTATCAATGAATGCTGCACAATTCCTGTACATAGTATGGGAATAAACAAAGAATGGGCAATCCTGTTGTATCATATAATAGTAGCAAATAATGATATTGGCTGAAGTGGGGGAAGAAGTCTTCTTTTACGAACATGTTTTCTGTAGGCCGAGGAATATCTTCATTTTCCACACCAAAAACTGAAGAAATGTAAATGAATAACAAAAGTAGAGATTTTGCCCATGATGACCATTCAGATAACTTATTTTATTATCATTGTGTTCATGTTTCATTTTTTTCTGTATTTAACAAATTGAATACATAAATGTTCTTGACCCCATATAAAAATATATATTTTTTTCTTTTTTGTTTGAAAACTTTTCCTTCCTCTGCAAGGACACAAGATAGTTGATGTTTTCATCTACCAGGGTTTTTATAATAAATGTACTAATATAATGAATATATTAAAGTAGTATAATGAATATAATAAAGGTAAAACATTTGGTAATAGAAAGGTGACAATTTCTGCTACTTGGCATACTGAAAGTTTGGGCGTTGGAAAAGTTTTCAATAATACTGTGGTACATAAAGCATAGTGTTGCTGTTATTTTTATATAGCTTATGACCAGCCTATGGTAGTCCCTTTGGGCATGTTCACACTAGTGCTTGAGTGTTAACGCAGCTCATATAAGTTGGTGTGCTAAATAGCTATTCCTTGTTAATGGCACTCCAAACACACTGTAGGGAAGAACTACTGTGTACCATATGATGAAATAAGACATTGATGTGCAGTATGCACTATGTTTGTGTGAATGAATAGGCTGCTGAATAGGTTGCTGACTGCAGTGTATTAAAACACAATGCATGTAAGTTAGTAAAATGCACAACATTGATTTGGTAAAAATAAGCCCTTATACATGGCAAATATTTTTGTCCAAATCGTGTTTTTTTTTATTTAATTCATCGGCTACTTTTTAACTGTCTTATAAAAAACAAGGAAAAGAATTGTCAAATTTATTCAAGTGGACTTAGCCATGCAAAGGGGTCTATTTATTAAGAAGAATAAGACATTTCACTAAACATTCCCTCATCAGGATCTTCCATGTGTTTCAATGGCAGTAATTGAATCCCACAAGGGAATTCACACCTTATTGTGACCTCATAATGGATTCTGGAGGATCTCATAGTGGCTCCCTGTAGCCTGTCCTACTGGGTCCCATAGCAGTCTCTGGCGCTCATGCTGTGTGTATTCCCTGCTGTGTCCTGACCGACTTGGCAGTTCATGTGCAGGTGCTCTGATGTGCACATGGGTGTCAACCCAGAAGGTTTTATTATCCTCAATTATGCTGGTAGATGGTTCTCTGACTTTGCACCACTACATATAATTTTGGGAACCTCTTCCTTGCCTGCCGTCTGTTCTGTCCTTCTACTTGGATTACCAATGACACCATGTCTGCCAACCTATATATTTACATTGCCAAAATATATTACTAAGTCCAATCTCATATTAGCAACTGTCCCTCAAAGGGGGTCACAAACTAATGCCCCTAGCATATGTCATTAGCACAGCCTAAGGCCAACTTTGTGCGAAAGCCTGCATGTGACCTAGTGCTGCCGAGGCCAGAAAGCCACTGAGCCCTATGACATTCATTCAGAGCTCTTCTGTCTGGATACTGGGTGCACCTTGCCTGCCCTCCACCCTGACCTACTACTCTAAACTTTCTCTACACAGAAGTCTTTCTCTGCTGGCCCGCTCACTGGTAGGATGATCCTGGGTGCCACCACCTCTAGAAAAGAGTCCGGTAATTACTAGGGTTACTGGCCCAGCACTTTTTGCAGGGTACTCTGATGAAGGGGTCACTCATACTAGTGTTACCAGTTTGTGTGTGTGCGTGTGTGTGTGTGTGTGTGTGTGTGGGGGGGGTTAACAATATGATAGCCATTGGGTGATATATCTGAAGGAACATGAAGGGAAGAGTGTGATTTGCTCTCCTTTCTACTAAATCCTGAAGAAAAGTACATCCAGACTGATACATCGGGTCAGAATAGCAACATAAATGGATGTATATATATATATATATATATATATATATATACTGCATATTAGTATTTTTTCACCTTTTGCTTTTGAAAGATGTATACTTACATGCAGAACAAATCCTTGTTTCCCGTACTTTTAAATATACCTTGAAAAAAAAAGGTTTTCTGTCCTTATAATTTAAATCAATAGTTTTTACCCAAAGAAAAACCTTGACAAACATAAAAAGCAACACCTATCATTATTACCTACGTAGGAGAATACAGAATTCCAGCTGTTCAATTTGTCCTACAATCGTTTAAACCCTTAAAGAGGCAACTTCATCCTTGATCTATACCGTGAAAATCAATTTATGATTAAAACACAGTTGTGACCATGATGAGTTTGACCTCCTCCTACATATGTATTTTCATGAAATGGTTTCAAAAGGTCCTATGCACAAAGCATATGCCCAGGATATATAAAAACCATGCACAGCTAAGTGGAGTAAACAAATCTCTTAATGTGTCAGGAAAGACAGGTAATTTTATACTGAGAAAATGAACAAAAAGGTAGATTATTGTGAGTTTTGGCAGTTGTGGGGATAGACAATAGATTCAAGACATACCTTAGGTTTGTTATTTATTTATTGATTTAATCTAAATACAAATATCTCTTAAAAATAGCTGTATGTTAGGAGATCACGGAATTTGTTGTCTGCTCAGCAGTTACAGCATCCCCTGCTTCCCTTTGGCCTTGCAGCCTCCACCTGAAATGTCATTTCTCAGCAACCCCGGCACAAAAACTGAGGCTGTGCACAGCTAAAGGGGATATTCGAGTATGTGCAGCAGCCAGTGAGCAGATTAGTCCCTGTTGTAGCATTAAGCTTGGTTGGCCTTCTGCTGGTGTGATTATCTGTAAGCTGTTATTGTATGCTGCCTGGGCTGACCTTTGCCAGTTACCCCTGCTTTGCCTTTACCCTTGGATACCTCTTATGGGATCTGTATTCTCAACTTGCCACTGCTGAATTCTCCTGTACTGTGTATAGTATCTGTGGATCACTTGGTTTCTGATCTTGGGGTGTTTGACTTCTAATTTCTGACTTCTGTCCCCCATCCTGCACTGTGCGCTCCTGGTCCTTCATCAGTCCTCCCCCTGACTTCAACCTTTTTTTGCAGAAGTCTTGGGGGCAACTGTGTGCTGGGTGGCACAACCAGTCTCCGGGGCTGAGTGGGGGCTTGCTATAGAAAAAGTAATAATAATAATACTATTAAAAGGGAACTCCTGAATAATGTGTGATGGATATCACACACCTATTGACCAGCCCCATTCTTTGACCAGTTGATGCTTCTCCCCTATCTCCAACCACCAATAATTTAATTGGAGCTTTCTCTGCCACTGGTGATCAAAGCAGGACAGGTGGCATTGAATGGGCAAAGGACAGTACTTGATAAATCAGAACTATAGTTCTACAAAAAAATTGCAATTAGGTTATTTTTTGCAAAAAAGGAAAGGTGATGTCTCTTCTGCAATAAATAACACTTACCTGCCTGCTTGCTGTCTTTTTGTTCTTAAAATGCTGAGGTGTGCTTGGGTGGGGCTCTGAGGCCTGAATTGACTCCCATAAGTATGCACAGCAGTTACACCATCCTAGCCTGGCCAATTAGGATGGCTTATGATCATAATCAGAAAGAGTGGAGGAAAGAAGATAGGGTGCCCGATAGAGAACGGGGGAGAGGAGTGTATTTAAAAAATTGTGATCAGACAGATAAGTTGTTGTTTTTTTAACATATCTGGGGGATTTCAATAGTTTACACGTCATGAATCCAATGACCAGTGTATGACCACTTCAATACTTAGGTACTAGGTACTTAGTGCTAGTTACAAAAATATGAATCTTTTGGTAAAAACAAATACCATACTGCTCCACAAACCATTTGTATACATTTTTTATGATTTTGAAAAAATCATTGCAATCTAATATGCAGTATTACAAAGATGAAATTTTTTTTTTAACAAATTGAATCTTAATATTGGATTTGCTTAGCAGGGAAGACATTATTTGCATTGATTTTTTTTTATTTTCCCCTTTCCTTACATACCGGTAATTACTAACTTCAATTCATACCTGTATACCCTGTATAATCATATATGTGGTATATGTGATAAAAAAATATGCAATAAGTCTTGCTAATCAATAGGACAAAATGTAGCTTTTCTAAGAACAAAAGAGTGGAATTAATCATAAATCCTATAAAATCATAATAGGTGATTTGTAAAAGCATTTCCCTTTTCTCGTCTCATGCCTGCATGCTTTTTAAGTTGTCCTGGAAACGTAATACTCCTTTTGATTTTTGAAACTTAAATTTTTCATGCACTGCAGTTGCTCTTTCTATAGATAATAGAGTTACCTTAATCCTTCCTCGGTCTGTGTTCTTTCAATGATCTTATAGTAGAAAATCTGATGATACTTCTTTACCAGCTCAAGAGAAATGCAAGACTTTGCCCACCTATGTGTGGTTCTTTTTGTTATGTTGTTTCATTTTAGGTTTAATTGGCTCAGCTTTAAGTCTGTGTAAATTGCATAAAATGTGGATGTTATTTGCAGAAGAATTTCCTGCGTCTCATTGACCATCTCTATAATAGAAAATAGATCATTCCTGATCAGTTCGATCCTGAACTTTGATCGAGAATTCTCATTTGATCCCACTTCCTCCACTCTGACTACTAATGATGTAACTATGTAGGAGGGGCGAGACCAACTTTTGGTGGTCAGAATGGGAGGGAGAGTGCCGCATAAATGAGACAAAGACTGTGGCTGGCTATTAGGAATATGGTGATAACTAGTGTTGGTCGATGTCTCACTTTCCGATTTGACAGCTATTCGATCGAATAGTGAGAAATTCTGTGGGCGATCAAATGCTGAATTCGAACCCCATTGAAGTCAATGGTGGAATATTCGGGTTTTTTAAGGGTCTATTAATTGCTCTTGCAGCCATTTACTAGATGTATATGTTGTTGGAGAGCGTTTCTCTATCCAACAACACATAGTACAGCTCTGCAGCAGCAATTGCTGTTGCCGGGCTGTGCTACCACTATGTATTCTTGGATGGAGTTTCTCTATCCAGAAATATAGGGCACTACAGGTGATGAATGGGGACAGGTGATGAATGTGGATAGAGAAACTCTATCCAAGAAAACATAGTAGAAGCACAGCGCCACAACAGCGATTGTAGTTGCAGCGCTGTACTATGTATTCTTGGATAGTTTCACTATCCAGGAATACAGGGCACTACAGGTGATGAATGGGGACAAGTCCCCATTCATCACCTGTAGTGCCTGGACATTGTAGTGGAACTGCAGCGGTAATCTACAGTTCAGTTTCCCACGTAACGTCACAATGGAATTGAATTGCAGATTACCTCTGCAGTTCCACTACAATCGCCGGGCACTACAGGTGATGAATGGGGACAAGTCCCCATTCATTACCTATTATCCCTGGAGATCCCACAATGACAGGAGGATTACCCCAGCTGCACAGACCTGGGAATCATAATGTCATTGTGGGAAAACCTGTAGAAAAAAAAGTTAGTTAAAAAAACACAAACTCTCAATAAATTACTTTTATTTATTTTTTAAACATGTTTTTTACATTTTTTTCCCCCAAATTTTTACTGTTGAATCCCGTGTTTTACGGATGGGGTCTATTCGAACAGCTATATTTGGGTCGAATATAAGGACAACCCGAATTTGAACAGCAACACTAGTGATAACCAAAAAAATCATCAATATTTTGCTTCTCTTAGCAAGATAAAGTGTAGTATCTGCTTTTATTATTCTTCAAGAGTGGGAATGATGCTGTCATCTTTGAACTCACATGATAAGATGTGAGACCAGAAGGTGATGCACTGTAAGGACCAAGGCTTAACACCTCTGGAAGAGGAACTGGGGGAGGTCGGGGAGTGCCCTGAAAATGAACTCCCAAAAACTCCTAGATGGATCCAAATCCTCACTGGGGGATGGCTAACTTAAACAGATAATGTGCCAATCTGGCCAGGAGTCTGAGAAGCACTGGTGTTTTATCTCCCGGGAGTCGCGACCTGGGGGCACTAGAAAATCTTTTTGGGAGTGGCTCCCCACTGCGATTATTTAGTGCACTGGGCACACTGCACGCTGTTTTCAACACTTATCACCTTTGTTTAGAGTGAGGCGCAGCTAGCTCTAATAGGCAATTTTTAAAACTTTGCCCAATGGCTTCAGTGAGCATTATTTTTTTATATTTTGTGTGTGTTCTTGGACAGTTTCCTGGCCAGAGGTTAAGTGGGGTGGGCACGCCGTGCCCTACCTTTTATCTGGAATAAGGCATTTACATAACAATGATGCGCGCTCAACATGGATAGTACCATACCCCTTCAATTTTTTTTTTTTTTACCACTACACCCCTGTTCCTGGCAATATGTTTTGTTGTTCCTCTCCATTAGTGGGAGCTCCCAACCCAATACTCCGTGGGCTGGTTACACCTAGCCCAAGAAGAATGGATCATGATGAAGCATTAAGACCCTAGGGGCAGGTGCAGGGAAGTGAGCAGCCAGAGCACCCTGGTGAACATTTTTGTGTTCGTATTTTTGCACTTTATAGACTAATTGTCTGTACACTAGAGTTTTTGGTTAAGGAGTACATCTTTGAAGACTTAAGAAAAAATATATTATTATGGAGATATTGACCATTTACCTGGTCATTCTCCTATTAACCAATGTTAACCAGCCTTTCCCACACCAATAAAAACTTGAGAAAAAATTAAATGTAAAACTTTATTTATTTTTTTCTTTTATAAAGGTAACCAGAGCATATTTAAAGTTAATCGATCCTTAATTGACTACATTTTCTAGGGCTGGATAATATGAGTGCATTTTCCATGGGTCCTGAAGACATACTGATTTTGTATTTATTTTTTTGCCAGAATCAACAGTGACAGTTGCACAGTATATGAAAATCCCTTGTAGTGTATGCAGTTTTCATTTTGATTATTGCTCAAGAAACCAAAGTCTTTTTCTCAAGTGAATACTTTTGATTTATTTTACCTCTCTCTTCTCGTTCTTTAATTTTACAGTTCTCTGGTATAACTGTAACAGAATCGCAAATCTTCTTTGTCATATCAAATAGATTTCTCTACCAACTATTTCTTCCCTCTCATACAATCTGACATTAGAAGATATTATCTTTCAAGAATTATCTTTATAATCAATAGCAACAACGGTTATCTTTTTCACTGTTGAGAAGTAGGGCTCTGTACATGACTTAATACGCATACAAAGTAACCTGGAAATCTTATGAACACATTTTTACCTGCTTAATTTCTTATACTGCCAAGATTATTCACATTTTTCATTAAAGAAAGTAGCTTCAGGCAATAGGTAGGAAATAGGAAAAAGCGAGTAGAGGAGATAGCCAGTGTTATAATACAGATTATTCGGGGGAAGTTGTTATTAGATGACTACATGGAATACAGTGGAGATGAAAGACCTAAATGTAATAGGATATGTTCTTTGTTTATTGATGGTCCAATTATAGAATCAATAGGCATATAATATAAACAAGCTGACACAATTACATTTTAAGTAACTTGTTTTAGATCTATTTAAAAATGTTTCAAGAGCATATCAGAAATATTAGAAAGAAAACTGCAAGCACAAGAAGAGATTTTTTGCTGAAAAAACATATTTTTTTTGTCCATTACTGTATCTCCTAACCTCCTAACCTTTGGAGATAGGGGGTGGGGGTGGCAGACACTTTTTAGCTTTAAGGCAATGTTCAGAAATGTTGATAAAAACTTGGCATTATTGCTGCTAGGCACTTGTCCAAAGTGAGGCATTTGGGAGTAATTTAAAGGAAAAAAGGCCTCATTTTTGCAGGCATTTGCAAGCGTTTTAAGTCTAGTTAATGCCTAATATGATAAACAGAGGCAAAAGGAAAACTGTTATTGAAATCAGGCCCTTCTATAGGCTTGGGATTTGATAAATTGGAAATGAGGACGTTTGTGCCCCCCTATATATATATAAGGCCCTATGGAATCTGGCTTTCCCAAATAGGAAGGAGGAAAAAATAATGTAGCTTCCTTGCCTTTTGCCAGAAAAAACAGATTTACTTGTGTCCTCTAATAGTGGCAAGGTCAATTTCTGGGGAAAGAGCCTATTCTACCCAATGTGACCCCTGTACTGTAGGGGTGGGAAGCATATTTGGCATCCGGAAGCCCTTTAAATAAAGGAGCCCCCAGCTATCTGCCCCTTAACGGTGGGAACCCTTACCCATAGTACCCCTTAACCATTCCCAAAGATGCCCCATAAAAAACTATACCATCACATGTTTAAAAAAATCTTTATCTTTTTTTCTAATACTTACCTTTGCAGGGTCCAGCGATGTGTATAGGACTGGAGCCCGCAATGATCAATCAATCCTCAATGAATCAGAGTCTACTCCAGCTCTACTTTTTTTTTTTTTTTTGGTATGTGGCATGGATGAATTGTACACTAGGTGAAAAATATGTCAGCTGTGTATGTATGTGAGTATAAATCTACTTTAATTTTTTATGCAAGGGGATTGTTTAGAAAATTATTGTTACTGTCTTCCATAACAGGTATCAAACAAACCCAAGATGGCAACATGAGCAGAGATGGCTTGCATTACATAGCAAAAATGCAGTCCTGATTGCTAAAGAGGACAGTGGTCTAATCTCTGTAGACACAAAGCCAATTGCTTTATCTGAAGGTGAATGTTCATAGCAGGAGAACTTAGTTTAACATCAGTGATTTATGACACATGATTGCATGCTGTTTCCATAATGTTTCCATCTGCTTCCACAACATGCTATTTTCTTGACCCAAAAAAGGAAAGTAATGACACCCTAGTGACTGACCTATATGATCAGCTCGCAAAGAAGTAGCAACCTTGAATCCTGAAGATGAAAAGCTGTAGATTTCTTTGTGAACATTGTAAACCGAAATACAAGAGGAGAGTAAGTGTGAATGGGCCACTGTCAAAAGGCACAAGCATATATTTTTGGAATTTTTTAAAGTAAAAGCTGAAATTTATAGCAATTAGACCAGCTGATGATATTCCCCTTCTTGAACCACAAACACTTGAGTTGGACACATCTGGACAATGTGAAACATTGGGGTTTATTTACTAAAAAACAGTGGACACAAAAATATTCAGTAATATATTCAGTGATTTAATCAGTAGACATTTTTTTTTCTATTGTTTATCGTACATATTGTAAAAACTGACATTTGGGACATACAAAAGGGGTCCTTTTACCTTTTATTAGTGCAGTCAGAAGTGAACAAATTTGCTAGATTTTAGTTTTCAACTCTGTTCTTCCATTGCAGTACACAAAGTACTATTTGTGAATATAAATTCAATGTGTACTTTTGAAGGCCAGTGAATTTTGTTTTTATATCATAACAACACCCGGAGTTGTAAAACATTGCTTCTGGCATTCCTCTACAGCCAGTAACAAGACACTTAAGAAAGAATGACATGCAATAAGCATCCTAAATAGGACTGGATAAATTCCACTGCCATGTCTTACAATTAGGACTAGCAAAGCATTTACCAGTCCCTCAAGCCAATGCTTGCAGGAGCCCAATGTAGAATGGACAGGGGTAGGGAAGGATAGCAGCTCACTGCTGCCAGCTGTCACTTGTGCAAACTATGTATTTTTTTGAACCAGTGCTGCCATGTGCAAGGTGCCAGCCATGGGGAGTTGTGCAAAATTGCTCAATGTAGAGGCAAGTTTCCCCTTAGGCCATCAAATCACATACATAAGTCTAAAAGGTGTGCAAAAAAGCCAGCCTGGCAAAAAAAAGTTACTAAAGTGAACCAGCTGCTTAGTGCAAACAATCATAACATATGATCTGGGCATCTTCGCCACTTTGGACTACTAAAATGAACATGCTATTATAGTTTATAGATGTTCATTATAGGTTTCCAATGTCTCTTTCCTGGCAAAAGCCTACTGGATTGTGCATGAACATTTGCTAGTGACAGCTGTACCCAGGCCCAAAGATGAAAGATAATTGGCCAAAGTCTTCTAGGACGGATTTCTTGTGGCACTCAAGAATAATGGTGGGTTGTCATCTTTTGAAATCATTTGATAGATTTTTTTGTACATCGATTGTTTTAGTCTTTGGACAAGATATAAAACAAAGATCACAAATATCTAAAAATGAGTCCAACATGGTTAGATTTCAGATACCAACAAGCTCTTAAGTATCTGTGTTAAGACTTTGTGATGGCCGATGCAAAGCTTGGTCTTTCAGTGAAAAGTTTGCTTTTTTTTTAACCAATCATTATGGCAATGTTGTGCACACATTTGGGATGTTCTACAGTCAGACAAGGGCTGAAGTATGGGTTAATGTCAAATGAGGTGTTGCCCTGTGTGGCAGCAGTCTGTAGTTTGTATTATTGTTAGTTAGTCATTGTGCTGCAAATGTGATTGTCCTGTAATTGACAACATAAAAAAGTGATAGCAATCTATAATCTGGCATAACAACGGCAGAAATTTAACCTGATCATTTTGCATGTGTTGAACATGCAAAATTTCCTGTATAATAATGTTTGTTGTCCTGGGATCCATAAGTTTTGCCCACCCTCTTATGATTATCATATTTTCACTATTTACCTCCCTTTATTTAGGACTCCCTGCCCACTCCAGTCGTCATCCTTTCCCTATCGCCCATTTACCTTACCTTCATTCTTCTCCATCTGTACATGCTTCTTTTCCCTCTCTTCTTTTCTTTGCTTTTCTCTGGTGTGACACTTTTTCTCTCCTATAGATACAGAACTGTGCAATGTTACTGTTGCTGTGGTAACGTACAATAAACTCTGCTGGATAACCCCCAAATTGACACAGCTGTAGGGGTTCCACTTTCTCAAAGCACATTAGCACCTGCCAAATCTCAAATCACTCAAGACCGAACTAAAAGAAACCAACTGCTGCTTTCCCTAACCAATACATTATTCACTGAGAGAGGTTTGTGTCGTTTTCTAGATGTTTGTCTATGCAATATGTTTGAGTGTTAACAGCAAACTGTGTTTTGTTTATTTTTTTGGTTATAAGCATTCACACACAATGTCCAATGCCTAAAAAGTACCGTCCCGAGAAGTGCTACTTAAATGGAAACAAGAGTAAAAACTGTCTATGAAATGTGATAAATTTTAGCAAGGCAACAATAAAAAAACTCAGTGTGATACATTTTAATTCTTTCCATTTCTTTATAAATACCGGGTAGCAAGTATTGAAAGAGCATTTTACAGATATACTTGTCTGTGTAATTCATACCTACAGACTGCACAGGGAATTTGAAAGAAATGGTTATGAAAGCAGATATGCCCATCAGCCGCCACCTCGTGACATGCTTTAAATTGGTTGCTTTTATGATGGAGAATGTCTGGAAATATTGAAAAAAAACTAGAACATTAGAAGATTATCATATGATAGGATAAGAACAGTATAATGCAGACTTTCTATGAAAATTGATGTTTCAATTTGAAGACCAGTGTCACTTAACCAGGGTTCCGTGGAACATTAGGGTTCCCCAAGAAGTTGCTAGGGGTTTCTTGATCAATGGGCAATTTGGACCACGCAGGTCAGTTTTTCTGACACTAACAATCTTTTTGACTATCTGTAATGATGACATTCTTCCTACAAGCCAGCAAATATAACATTCTTCCTATTGGCCCCCACACTACTGTGCATAAAGTAATTAGAGTTCCTTAATGTCTGATGATGTGTTCAAAGATTCTTCCACATTAAAAAGTTTGAGAAAGACTGTTATAGACAGTCTTACACACCCAAAATTCCTGTAAGGCCCCTTTCTTGCGGTAGAAAGGCAATACTGCTGCCTGATCTCAACCATTACTGTTCAACTATTATGCTGTCAAGTTCAGTGTTTGAGATCCGCTATGTTGTGCAGGTAAAGCACAGTTCAGGTTGCACTGACATTCTTCCTTTCCTTGACCAGAAGAAACCGTTGCTTCCAGGTACTGTGCCACAATCCACCACAACTGTGCACAAATTGGTCCTAAACTGCCCCCATTGAACTTTGGAGAACAAGTGAGTTTGCAGTGGAATGTTGTCAACCACAAGTCTAAGATGGTTCCAAAGAATTTATTAACAAATAAAAATATACCTTGACCACAGCTTTTGGCCCCATCAGGGACCTCACAACTTCCTCCTTGGAAAATTAGGTGCTCAAAGCTCCACAAGAACTTACCCAAGCACTTTTTATAGTGCAGTTTTGTAGAACTTTGAGTCCTATAAAATGTTCATTATAGGTTTCCAATGTCTCTTTCCTGACAAAATCCTACTTGATTGTGCATGAACATTTGCTAGTGACAGCTGTACCCAGGCCTAAAGGTGAAAGCTAATTGGCCAAACAAGTCTTCCAGGATAGATTTCTTGTGGCACTCAAGAATAATGGTGGGTTGTCATCTTTTGAAATCATTTGATATTGATTGTTTTAGTCTTTGGACAAGATATAAATCAAAGCTCACAAATATCTAAAAATGAGTCCAATATGGTTAGATTTCAGATACCAACAAGCTCTTAAGTATCTATGTTAGGACTTTGTGATGGCCGATGCAAAGCTTGGTCTTTCAGTGAAAAGTTCACTTTTTTTTAACCAATCATTATGGCAATGTTGTGCACACATTTGGGATGTTCTACAGTCAGACAAGGGCTGAAGTATGGGTTAATGTCCAATGAGGTGTTGCCCTGTGTGGCAGCAGTCTGTAGTTTGAATTATTGTTAGTCATTGTGCTGCAAATGTGATTGTCCTGTAATTGACAACATAAAAAAGTGATAGCAATCTATAATCTGGCATAACAAAGGGAGAATTTAACCTGACAATTTTGCATGTGTTGAACATGCAAAATTTCCTGTATAACAATGTGTGTTGTCCTGGAATCCATAGGTTTTGCTCACCCTTTTATGATTATCACAATTTCACTATTTACCTCCCCTTATTTAGGACTCCCTGCCCACTCCAGTGGTCATCCTTTCCCTATGGCCCATTTACTAGCCTGAATCCAGCTTTTTTTGACTGCTTAGTGTTTTGGTACCACACTCTGTTCTGCCCACCCTGTTGTGCCCAAGGACAGAAGTGCAACATCCTAACCACTAGAGGCTCTGG
>NC_092859.1:145933160-145949579 GCF_032062135.1 Pyxicephalus adspersus
TTACTGTGCTGGAAAGTGTGTTACAGATTCTCAATGATTGCAGCTGTGTCTGCAATCATTGAGAAGTGTGTGATCCCCTGGGCACCATAGGTGAATTAACCTGTAGTGCCCTGGGGATCATAGTGGAACTGCAAAGTTTATCTGCAGTTCAGTTCCCATGGTCACATGAAGTGGGAACTTTGCGGTCACAGCTCTGACTGCAGGCAATCCCCGACACTGGAGATTGAAAGGGGACAAGTTTCCCCATTCATCACATCTAGCGCCCTGTGTTCTTGGATAGAGAAATTATATCCAAGAACACATACAACTAGTAAAGGGCTGCAAGAGCCATCTGGTTGCACTTGCAGCCCTTAATAGTCCCTAAACATACCCCAAATTCTCCCACCATTGACTTCAATGGTGTTTGAATGCGGCATTCGATCACCCAAACAATATCTCACTATTCGATGGAATAGCTGTCAAATCGAATAGTGAGGTATCGACCAACACTAAATATAATCCCTTTTGTTCCTTACAGTCTAATAAAGATATTATTTATGCTAACACCTAGGTAAAAAGACATTAAACCAAAACAGTTGAAAATGAGTTCGAACAGAAGTTTTTATCCCTTGCAATTCAATATAATAATATTAATTTAACTTTTTATTTATATAGCTCCATCATCTTCCAAGCCACTGTGCATAATAGAACCAATAAAACAAGAGGTGAAGAATAATTTAGCAAAGAACACTGGGATTCCTTTGACAGCTGAGGCAGATATATGTACAAGATGGAAGAGGACTATGACAGATTGTGTATCTTTCTGAAGAGGTACGTCTTAGGGGTAAGCTTTATGATATGAATGCTCAGAGCATAATGGAAGTGATATTGAAGAAAGTTCTAAAGATGGGCTGCAGTTCATAGAATGTCTTGGATGCCAGAGTAAGAGGAAATTTACCAATGGCCCCCCACATTAGAGAGTTCCATGAGCAGAGTAAAGGTTGTGGCTGGGCTGGTATCTTGTAATAAGTAAGTAGATAAGTATGAAGGGCAGATGGTATAGAGAGTTTTGTAAGTAAAGAAAACTTTTTTGGGGGTGACTGGCAGTCAGTGGATAGTTTGGCACTATTTGTGCAGAGAAGAAAAGGTAGATTTCCGGAGCAGCAGAACTTAGCAGGGATTGTAGAGGAGCTAATTTAATAGTTGGTAGACCACATAAGAATTCTGTACTATCACTATTAATATTATTATTATTATTATTATTATTATTATTAATAATAATAAACAGGATTTATATAGTGCCAACATATTACGCAGCACTGTACATTAAATAGGAGTTGCAAATGACAGACTAATACAGACAGTGATACAGGAGGAGAGGACCCTGCCCCGAAGAGCTTACAATCTATAAAACTGCAAAAGCCACTGAAATGCTTTATAGAGACAGAAAAAAGAGAGTCTCATCAACTATGAGCCACAGTGGTTATACATGAATTTCACATGACTTCATTGTACCATTTTACTTTCCTGCTAAGTAGGAACAGCTTCTTAGAACTCTGCAGAACAACATGGCTGTATGTGAACTAATTCCTATGAATTTGTAGGGCTGCCAAGCCTGGACTGAACTTGTACCCATAGCCGCCTGAAAACTTCTACAGGGTGCTTCTTTTTAGTACAACCCCACCCAGGAGCATCATTGGGATTTAGTCACAGAATTACTTTATATTTGCACAAATAACATGTACAGTATGATGCAGTCTGTTAGTAGAATTATTACAGCCGCATATTACAGAACAAGCCCAGCTGAGCATTAAGCAATACAGAACAAGTGCATTTGAATCCTGAACATTATTAGATGAGCACAGTTGAACCTAGAATTTGGATTGCAAATTAAGATGAATGTGACTAATGTGGCTAATGCCACCTACCTATTCTATGATCTATGCAATGCTGTCTAACCCATATCAACATATTGCTTTTAACTGCTTAATTGAATACTAAATATTACAAAAGTACAGTTCGTTATTGAACATTGCAGAACAAGTGTGACCATATATACACATATGTGCCTAGCCACTGTTACTTATATTATGTCATGGACCCACACCAGTAAGAAGCTGTTACAGTTTTTATAAATCATAAAAAAAAGGAAATGAGATGATATCTAATTTCTTTTTAGTTACCTTGTTCCTGTTATTGCTGTTTTCACTGCCTACTAAATTAGCTACAAAAACTAACAAAAATGTAAGTGGTTTGAAATTGTTATCTTTGCATGTGAAATTTACATTTACCTACTATTATGTATGTGTTTTTATCTAACCAATGCAAAAAAATCCTTTTCTGGTTCTCAAAAAGAAAAGTTTGACATCTTTAGCAAAACAGCTTTCGAGCTTTCATACCTTGGTTTATTTTTTTGTTACCAAAAAGTTTAAAGGTAAAGTATAGGCAAGGCAATGCATCTCTAAGGCCAGAAAGGTTACATTTTTAAAATTGTTTCAGATCTCCTCTCACCTACCCTATTTCCTAGTAATTTTATGGACAATATTATGCTCAGGGTTTGCAAATAAAAAAAAATCCAGAGTTCACTTTCAAAACTTTATAAATTATAATTTACATTATATAATATACAGAAAAAAACAGCATACATGTTCCCCTTTATCATCTTTACCCCTAGCAAATTTGGTGACAGCATCTTATTCGAGGGCTTTGCAAATAAATGAAATTAGATAATTTTTTATAAAAAATGTGTGGCTACTTGACAGCTCTGCTCACAAAGGAAAATAGAATTTGTATTGTTTATCCCATTCATAAATGTTTGCAAGCAGGGCTGACAGACTGCTTACTCTCACTAAAACCTTCATCATGCTGGAGGTTGGGGGCTCTAAACATCAGTAACTTTATGATGTCAATAGAAATGCACCAGGGTGTTAGTTTGCTGCATAACTTTTACTATGATAACACTATTGTAGTGCGCCTGGGCACACAAACCACGACCAACTCCAGATACCCTTAAATCAGGCTTTATTCAATATCATACAGCACAGCAAGGGTTAAGTCCAATAAAGCGAAGTACAGGAGGATAAGGCAAATGCAGGTCAAGAACAATCCGAAGTCAGGGCAGGCAGCACTTGGTTATGCTGCTTGCTACTGAGGGGTCTCCCTCTGTGGCTGGGAACCCCAGGGACACCGCAGGCTCGCAGGGCGGGTAAGTTCCTTACAACTATCTATACAAATCATGGGGTTATAGGATGTTGGAACATAATACACACTAGGACGCACTAGGGAGATGGACTCTAGAATGCTAGAACAAAGTATGTTGGACAATAGAAAGCTGATACAAGTATTGGAAGTTATTGGATAACTGTAGCTTAAACAATTGGGAACAAGAAATTTGTCCAATATGTCTCCTCTCGCTTCTTAACTAACCATCTACTGCATTTCCCTAGCATGCTGAAAATACATTCTGGGGAAAACATCACATACTGCATTCAGTGCCACAAGAAATCTGTATGTTTTCTTTGGACAGCCATTCTGGCCTCAAAGTACTTATACAATGTGAATATTTTCTTGGATATATCGATTGTGCCCCCAATACCTTGCACACTGGTTAAATTGGACATTTTTTGGTTCCATTTATCACTACTATTCAATGGACATCCCTCAGACACATACATACTTTTTTGGCAAGCAGGAAATGGCCTATAATCTTCGTAAAGTGAGTTTTACATACAAAGTTAAATAAATAAAATTTGTGTCAAGTGGAAGGATCATTAAATTTGATCTTATTATACTAATGCAAAAAGTTTTCTTTTTTTTCCCACTCTGTTTTGAAAGCCAACTTTTTCTCTTATTTGTTTAAAGATGATTAGGATTGTTAGAACTGAGCATCTCTAATAGCAATATAGACAAATGGATACTAAATGTCAAATCCAAGTGATTTACTAAGTAAAAACATATGTTTACATATAATGCCACTGATAGAATAGCACACTAGGAAATAACAGTGTAATTTTTCATATTTTCAAGGATTTTCCAACAAAACACTACTTGAAAATAAGCTTTTGAATAACAAAACAGGATAAGTGATGCATATCAGTGTAAGGCATATAAGGCCATTGGCTTTTGTAGCATTATTCGTATTATCTTCTGATTGTAAACAGAGGTAGCGTTACAACTCAGAACGAGTGCTTGAATTTGTTTTTATTTCATTGCCTTTTGTTGAGCAATTCTGGGTCAATAACGCAATACCCTCTATAGGGCAGGTAACATGCAAAACAAAACAGACCAAACGCAGTAATGTACCTGATGTACCCAGCTTGCACAGACTATCACAGTGTAAACATCTATGTGCCTATCTGGATCAATGGATGGACAAGCTCCAACAATCTTTATATATATATATATATATATATATATATATTAGTCTAAAGCTGCTTAAATGTGTACTCTCCCAAGAGGTTGGCAGCCCATTTTAACACAGAAGTAAAATTGCTAGATCTTTCTTTTTTGGATGAGCTATCATTAGGGGAACCCTTTGTCACAACAGCTCATGGAAAATGCTTTATGGCAACCAGATGTCTTTTTGCGCCCAGGTGCTTTTCACTTATCACATATAGCACGTATTTGTTTTTTCCCATGCCTTCCCCATGACCCTGAGGGGGTCCCTATTGGCTAAAGGGGGCTCAGGCCCACTTTGGCACACTTTGTACCTTCTTATGTCTGCCTGTGGCTTTACTTCAGCTGATATGGACCCTCTCCAGATCTTTCTTTTCTAGATGAGCACTGAAACCCAATAGCACATTGGTAAATGCTCTCTGGCAACCAGACGTGTGATTATTTCCATGTGTCCAAAACATATAGCAGGTAGATTCTACACCTCTCCCTGTTCACTCAGTATAGGCTGTATCATGGAGACCTTGTTGGTTTAAATTTCAGTGATGTCACGGTGCATTACGGAAAATGCTTACTGACCCTTAGCATTGGAGCTCAATTACCCCTTCCCTACGCATGATGAAGCATGGTTCTAGGTTCCATGTAGAAGAGAGAGTTTTCACTTATAAATGGCTACTTGTCAGCTCTGCTTGCAACATACGAGTTGTACAATTTATGCCATTCCTAAATGTTTGCAAGCAGGCCTGACAAGCTACTTACTTTCACCGAACGCGCTTTTGCCTTCTTCATGGTGCCTGGAACGTTCCATCATCATGCTGTAGGATGGGGGGGGGGGGGCATTCTAAACATCAAAAGAAAAGCATTGGTTCACCAGGGTGGTAATTTGCTGCATAAATTTTACTATGGTTACACTATCTTTACAATAATGGGTTTGGGAAGTTGGGATACAATACAGGAGCACTGGGAAGATGGAATGTAGGATTATGACCATAACATGTCCATAAGTTAAAATGCCCAAAGGGTTGTCAGGTGAACATAGGAAGAAACACTCAGGAAAATAAAATACATTCTAAAAGCTCCTGATTATCCATTGCTAAATTAAGATTTAAATAAAAAGCAAAGTACACACAATTAATTTGGTTTTCAAATGGCAAACATGAGATCCATCTCCATTTCTCAATATTTGCCCTTGGCATCCATCAAGATCAAACAGCTGGTACTGCTGATCAAAAAAAATTCACTTAATTGTCTTTTCATTTCTTACAGACTTCCTGTCCAGCCCACATCTACATTGAGATTCTATCTTTTTTGAAATGTTCAATTTTAAACTCAAACTCAAGAAATGGACATCGTAGTCACAACCTGAAACTCGTTTAGGTTTAATGTGAGGCCCTGCAGCCCCGGCTACATCGGCAAATTTTATGTAAATGAAATCTCAACAATTTCCAAAGAATATATTTGTGAATCAAACACTTTGTGAAGATAGGTATCAGCACACTATTAGGTGGTATATTCTTTTTATTTTTTATTTGTTTTTTTCTTGTGGGAACTGGATTGGATTTGTTCATTGCCTACACGGTGATTTTTAGGACATATATATAATTATATATCAGTATGACAGCCAGGGCAACTAACATTCTCAAAATAAGAGAAAATTAGTGGTCTTTCATGGCATTTATTATGACTTCTGCACATAAACAGTCTGACATACTGTCTGTAAATAAATAAATATGAAACATAGGTGTGAATGAGAGGCTTATGAGAAGGTTATGGAATCTATATTACGTGGGCTTGGTATGCATGAGCTTAAGGGGAAAGAAAGAAAGAAAGAAAGAATGAAAGAAAGAAAGAAAGAAAGAAAGAAAGAAAGAAAGAAAGCACATGATAAATACTAAAGGTCAGTTGTCATGTTTTATTTCACATACATCTACTTACTTATTTCTGTCATTTCTTTCCACTTTTAGCAGTCAGACCATTATTGTGCTTTCAGTCTCTGATCATCAAAATCAACAAAGCTTTGCTCTGCATTAGTCCAAGCCTTAAAATATTGAAATATCTTGTGTACAGGAGATTTACTGTTTTTATAGTTGAATATTACAGAATCATGCACACCAAAAGGGAACACACAGCACTTGTTACTGTTGGCAAAGGCACTCTGATCCCTGGCCTTATACACATTTCACTACAGGCACTCAGCATTGTTGTTGTTTTTTTTTTTTTTTTTTTGCAATATTTCCTAGAAATAAATATAAAATCTACACAGATAAAGCAATATAAGTAATATGAAGAGTTTTTATGTACCAAAATATAAACAATATGCATGAATTATGCATGATGAATTATTTTATTTTGTTCAGATATTTCAGTTTTTAGTTCATTAAACTTTAAAAAAAAAAAAGGAACATGTAGCCTAAAACCTTACAGCATTTACACAGGTGGGTAATTCAATGCCTGGAGGGCCTTATCTGTGATCTTAGTAATGCTAATGTTTAGCATAAATGTAGAGAAGCTGTTCCAAAAAGGATAGCAAAGGAAAAATAGGTGCTATTGGCTGTTGGCTTACTGACACTGATCATTTCCCCATCATTGGGCCTGATTTATTAAAGCTCTCCAAGACTGGAGAGGATAAACTTTCATCAGTGAACCTGGGTGATCCAGATATTGCTTCCTTCTTGTCTTCCGCATTCCAATCTTTGGCTATTTCGATTAGCTGGGCTGGGATGACCCAACTCCCGCACACCTACAAGGGAATAGGGATTGTTGGATGTCCTGGCCTAGTGGATTAGTGGATTCTGACAGCCAGGATCACAATTAGGCAGTTAAGAATACTCATTGCAGGATGGACTTTGCCTGTTCCATTTTTGCAATAAAGCCCTGCCTGATGCCACATTTGCTGGATCACCCAACTTTACTGATAAAAAGTGTATCCACTCCAGCCTTGGAGAGCTTTAATAAATCAGGCTCACTATATCCTGTTCTGCACTGTTTCTTTTGGAAGGCAATGCCAGGTATCCCAGTTTTCCCAGTGCTTCCAGGACAAAAAATAACCCCCACACCCAGGAGTCATTATAGCATGGTCAAGTTAAAATGGCCAAGGATCCCAAACTCAGTAGAAGACCAGTTGAAGATGAAAGCATCTACAACAGAGCAAGGATGGGTGAGTATAATAAAAAGTTGCATGCAGACAGGTAAGTGTATTTTACTGCAGAAGGAGCCTCACCTGTCCTTTAGTCAACTTGCAATTTTTAAAAATACTTTAAATATAGTACTGTTTAACTGCTAGACACATCATAATGGAATGTTAGTGGCTGTGGCTAATATTTCAACATTTTCCTTTTCTTTGCTGCAGCTTTAAAAAATCAGAGCCATGCCATTTTTTCAGGTTCACACAGTTTATTTATAAAGGCGTTCAGCACACATTCTCTGTTTCCTCTAGGTCTATTTGTTTTCAATGGTAGTGATTGATGTTCTTCCACCAATGAATGCATATTGTATATTTATATACATACTGAAATCTATAATCCATTTTTTCATCACTACAATAACTTAAACTTGAACAGTTACGTAAGAGTTTGATGAAAAATAATGTAGAAAGTTACATTTAAAAGACAAAAAACAATGTAAAGAACAATGATAAATTACATGATTCACAAATCACAATGAATAAAGGTCCTTGGCACGAGGAGACGTTGGAGGTTCAACTACAGTCATAAAATAATGAATACTGAATGAATTCAGTTTCCTCAGCAACCTTCATTGGAACATAAATGTTTATGCAAGGTATTTAATATTCATTGCAGTGTCTAAGGGATGCGTACCAATACAGTATGAGGACCTTCAAAACAAATTAATTGAAGCAAATTGGATACTCTAATGAATAGAGATTGCTAACCAATTGTTGTTACAGTGAATGTTGATGTTGGGGCATAGCATGGCATGTCGCACAGATGATTCAAAGTCATATTGTTTTCACAAGACTATTTTAATTGTGCAATAACCAAATAATTAAGAGGAACAGTGCTGTAATGTAAACAGCTCACAGTAAGAGAAAAGAAGTGTGGAGTAAACAGAGCATATAGAGACGGCTTCACAAACAGCATCGGGCTGGCTATTAAAGCTCACAAAATATAATACATACTTTACCCTAAATAGGGTTGTTAAAACCTTTACAAATGCCAAATGATGGCCAAAATGCAATGAAAATGCCCATGTGGTCTTGCCAAAAAAGGTGAAAAGCTCAATATATACAAGCAGTTGGCTAAGAATCGTCCATAATGTACGCTTGCAGGAATAGGGCCTTCAATGTCTACCAATCTACAGAGCCTTCTTTTAACCATGCCCAATGTTGAATAAAAAAATGACTTATCAGGGTTGTCCACCTCTTTAGTCTCCAGTCACCTCCAGGCCAGGAATTCCAGTCTCTTTGTACGCCATACAATCTATATGGCACTCTATTAGAGAAACATAAAAAGTACCCACAAGGGCAAGTGTGTATAGATCTGGCCTCCGTGGACAGGGCTTGGACAACCCTACTTTATATCATTTTAGCACTAAGGAAAGCTTGAAGCAGCTTGGAGCATTATTCTGGAGAAATTATTTTTAGTTCTAATGACACATTTCAAAGCTACAAAAGATTGAGGCAGTAACACAAAATTCTGCTTTATTTCTTTGCAGAAGCTGAAAGTATATTTTGGCTTGTAAATGATTCACGGATAAACAAAATATATGCATGTGTGTAAGTCAAGTAAAGGGCTATTTATCCCACTCAGTCATCGCAAAGTCTTCAGTCATCACAGTGCAATCTTTTACAGCAATGTATTGTTGGGGCCTGCAAGTCTTCGGATACAAAACAGCCAAAATGAAGATGCTATCACATGAGTATAAATATTAGCATTTATCAGAATCTTGTTGTGTTCATTCCAGAGCTCTCTTTCATAAATCTTAGCACTTCAGCAATAAGATCATTGTCAGATTTTTATTGGATTGTAATGTATTTTAGGAACTCTATATGCAATGGAATTTTACAATACACTATATCTAAAGGTGTGAGTAAATTGCAGCCGAAGAGACTATGGGCTTGATTTATTAAAGCTCTCCAAGGCTGGAGAGGATACACTTTCATCAGTGAAGCTGGGTGATCCAGTAAACATGTAATTAATTTCTTAAAAGTCATTTGCTATTTGTCAGCTTTCAATTCTGGATCAGATTCATTCTAGGTTTGCTGGATCACCCAGCTTCACTGATAAACGTGTATCTCCTCCAGTCTTGTAGAGCTACAATAAATCAGGCCCTATGACTCTACTTATATATATAGACAGAGATATACAGTTATATACACATATACAGAGTTTAAAACTAATTGCATCAATCTTGTTAAAATTTATGCATTTAAAGTGGCACTAAAGTAAAGAAGAACTAAATGCATATTTGTTTTATTGCCCAATATTACATTTCTTCCTCCTGTTGTTCTAAAAATCTAAAGTTTTATTTAGTTATCCTTTGCATATATATATATATATATATATATGTGTGTGTGTGTGTGTGTGTATTACCTGTGGCTACAATTCATATATCTGTAATACCTGTGGCTACAAATTAGGCTGTGTTTAAAAGGCCTTCTATTGTAGCCACCCCATTGCTGTAGAGAGCTAAGACTACAAGTGTAATGCACGCATGATATGCAATGCAAGGAATCATAGGACATGAATTTTTCTTTTTGACAGGAAGCCAAAAGTTGGTATTAGATACACTAAAGACAATAGAAGTTGTATCTGCCACTGAAGTCCCAGGTCCAGCCATTAGACACAACCATCATCGGTTTCATTGTCCCTGTTGGATTTTGCATTGGTATTAGATTACACATAAAAAAGAATGAAGAAAAATTATAATGGGGACCATTTCTTATTGCTATCACCATTGACTATCTTTCCACATACTGAAGGCCAGGGCGGTATTACATTTCCCACTCATGAAAGAATTAACACTTTCATTGACTCTTTTATTGATGGTATTAAAGTTGTTAACAAACTGTTACTTTCAGGAAGTACTTGGTATTATTGGACTCAATTTTTCACCTCGACAGGCTATCAGATAAATGATGTAACAGGACCATGTTCCAGTGGTTGGTCTCCATTCTTTCTCTGATTCCGCTTGCTCTGCTTGCAGATGAATATTGATGAAGCTGGTCAAGCTTTATCTCCCCCATTCCTTTCCCTCCTTTTTTCATTCCTTTTCCTCTTCTGTCCATATCCTGTCCCATATTGAAATATCTTTACAATTTGACATCTTTGTTTCTATGTCTCTATGCTCCTTTTGCGGCTTGTATCTATGCTATATTTGAACATCTGTTGTCCATTTGTCTCTATATCAATTTTATTGGCACGCTGGTTGACAATAAAAATTTGATTTTTTTTTTTTTTTAAAGTGCTATGGGGAAAGAAGGGAAATTTCCCCAGCTGTAGAAGTGGTTAGGTAATTCCAATCTGGGTCAATTCCAACTTGAATTGGAGTTATTATGGCATTGGATTTGCTATCACTGTCTGATGGCTGGATTGGCTAAGATCCGTTATACTTATCATTAAAAGATATAGTATGGCTCATTAAAAAGATAAAAATAAATCCAAGTCCAGTTGAAATTTTACAGTTCCAAACAACTATCTTACAGGGTACAGAGAGCACAAATAAAACAATAAATGAAATCATTGGACACCTTTGAAAAATCTACCATCAATCTAGAGCAATTTTTCTCAACCTTTTTAACTTAAGGGAACCCTTAAAAAAACCTTTCTGGTCTTAGGAAACCCCTGTTGATAGTATTATATCCACAGCTCGCAGTTCATTAGTGTGGTTGTCATTGGGAAGAATGTCACCCTTACAGATAGCTAAAATGACCATCAGGGTCAATTATACTTATGTGAGACTCATAGATAGCTCATTGCTCCAGGAACCCCTAGGAACATCTTGAGAAACCATATGGTTCCACCAAATCCTGGTTCAGAAACATTGATCTAGAGGTTGCTGAGATAACCACTAAATGCAGATATATTCTCTTTGCATTCTGCCATGCTGCATGTGCAATCCTCTGCATACAGACATCATCTGGACCTCAATATAGTTTTATAGGTCTTTGATTTGGGATAATAATAGAACATTATAGTGAAATAAAAACGGTGGCTTCCATAGGAAGTTGTATCCCTATTTATGTGAGCTGGGAACAACATGGGCCATACGTAGGAAACCTACAAATATGACAGCACTGAACTGAAAACTGATAATTGCCATGATTTACTGGTCACATTACACATTTCTTATCATTACCTCTTGAATTGCCTAACAAGGCTGTTTGTAATGAAAACTAAATGTTGCATTGCATTGGCATGAGTTACATACATGTTTGGTTTTAGAAATCTCATGTGACGACTCCATTGCCATCAATGCTCAGTTTTACCCCGTCCATGGTTAGAATGCTGCTGTTTGGTGGTTTTTAAGTCACTCGCTAGTTCTTGTTAAAGCACTTTAATACAGTCTTATTTTCAGTGACATTTTAGTGGTTACTCTAATGGGCCCATCTCACCTCAGGGTTACTAATGAGGTCAGAGAGTGCTCAATCTCTATACTGAATAATTCAGTGATCAGCACAGCAGACTCCAGCAAGAGAATATATTCCTTACACCACAACAGAATGAGTTAGCTCATGGGAAGATGTTTGCTTACTAACGCATTGTATTTTACAGCCCCATCACTTACCCCCTAAACTGATAATGCACCTCTATGACTATGGGAATTGTCTATATGAGGAAACATACAGACTTGTTTAATAATACAGTGAAAAAGCATTTGCAATATTAAAGTTTACCATAGTCAATTCTGAGAACAATAAATTCTGATTCTTTGTCCTACAGAATATTGTACTTTGCCATATGCCACATTTATTAAGCCCAAAAGCATAGTTTAATTGCAAAGTTAGTAACTGTGACAGTTTTTAATAAGCCATTGCAGTGGGCAGCATCGATGTGAAATATTGGCCGTGAAAGTGAAGCTACACTTCTTAGTATAAATGAATTGCTGGATGTCATTTCATGAGTGCATCAAACTAAATGCTTTAACTAGTTTATAACACAGAATGATACTGGGAAACACCCATAAATGCATGCAGCTTAATGCACCATTGGTGGTCAGGGCAACCTGCAGTGCTTTTATAGGGAAAATATTTGATGATATCATACTTCCTAATAGACAGCTGTGTCTTATGTGTGAGCCAACCAAATGCTGTTCAATGAATTCACCTAGTGACTTGGCATGAGATGGTTCAAATAATATTTCACTCATCTCTACCTAAAATATCTGGTAAAGGGACAAAGCAACATCAACATGAATGCCATCTAAGCTCAACATCAACACTAGGCTTCTGTATACTCATTCAACTGCCATACTCAGATGATGGAAGGACAATACATACCTGACAGTGAATGGGGTTCAAGAAATTAACTTATATGTTTCCAATGGGCTGATTTCCACCAGAAGTAGACAATATGTGACAATATGGCAGCAGCTTTGGTGGCCTTGGGCATGCCTTTATCTCTTGTGGGACATGAGTCATGGAACACAGAACTGCTAGGTGCAGGTGAATGCCTAGCCATTTCCCCCTCTCGGGTCTTGGCATCCTCAGACTGTCCTGGTATACAATGTTCCTTCACTTTCCCAATTAAAACATAGGTCTCCCCTTGGCTCTATTCATTCTTCTCTTTCTATTTCACCCTATCCCTCCTCCATCCCCTCCTCCCTATGTCTGGCCTATTTCTGAAGTGCCTATCTCTACCTTTTTTTCTTCTCCAAGCTATTGGTGCACTAAAAAAAAAGTTTAGAGGAGAAGGGCAGACCAGGTTTGGACATGTTGTAGGCAAAGGCCACCTGAGCCTCCCACATTGGACTGGAGAGATTTTATCATTTTACTTTCTTTCACCACCAACTCAGAGTTGTCTTAAGCTACGTACACATTTCCAATTATTATCGTTGGTAAACGAACAACGAACGATCCTGCACGATATCTGCGAACGATCGTATAGCACCGATCCTGTACATACAGATAACGACACGATCGTTCGCAGATATTGTACACACGATAGATGCGATCGTTTGAACGATACAGGAAGTGACGTGCACCACAGGAAGTGAGCGAACGTTCGTTCACCGCGCATGCTCAGACCATGGACGATCAATGAACGACCGTACACACGATAGATGGTCAACGATCGTCGTCCAATCCGATCCGCCGGTCCGGTCGTTCATTTCCAACGACTATCCTCGTTCGTCGGCGTCGTTGGTTACTTTTTTTACGAACGATTTTTGCCCAATCGATCGTTCATCGTTCGTTCGACGTTCATTTCCAACGATAAAAATTGGAAGTGTGTACGCAGCTTTAGTCTTCTATCTGCTGTTAGGGGATGGGAAGATGTCAATCATCAATCAATGTTTCGGGGTCATTTGGTGGATGTAAAAATTTTGTGAAGCTGTGATAATCCCAGTGAAAGATTTTCTATAGGTTTGCTATAGTACTAATTAGACATGTTACAATTGTAATAATCTGTGAGTTACAATATTATTGACAATGGTCCACATTTTGCTCTTTGCTATATATTGCCCCGGTATACCCGGTATATTTCCCCGGTTACCCAGATTACAATGATTTCTGTCTTTCCCTTTTTTTTGGTATATAAGTAAGAATATTGTAAAAAATTGTTGCTATAACATTAGTTAGTATATAGGCCCATGTATCTATGACTTTGACATACTCATTTTACAAACCATCATTACAATATTTGGATTGTTACTTGGGTATGGAAGTGCTGCTGTGTGGAGGTCCTTCAATCAACCTTTAAGACAATCCTTTTCTAGCAAGTGCTCAAATTACTAAGTGCTTACATAATATAAAAAAAATAGTTATGCACAGTAAATTATAGTGTAACAATCCAATTTTTATTTTTTGGCACTCCAAATGCAATGTGCATACTTTTTATGTAAATAAAATAAATGATCAATCTTTTATTAGCTTGTACATTTCTATGTTCATCTGTCTGATGTGCAAATGATCACACCAGTGGGAATAAGGGCAATCAGAATGTGTACATTTATTATTCTATATAGATTGGGCAAGTCTTTATTCATATATTAATAGAATACCATAATTCACAAGTCACCAAAATAAGTCCCCAATAATAAATGTCTAACTTTAATGTCTAAGGTTTAATAATATAAAATCTGGAAAAAACTGAATTACTCACTTTACAGTGTATGTATCTTCTATGGAAATTTAGAGAAAGAATACTATGTATAAGAATACAAAATGAATTGTGTGAAATGGGGTATTATGCTCTTTTTTCTTGACTTCAAACCTTTTTATTGGTGGGAAAGATGGCAGCCATATCACTGCTTGTCGCTTTTTAGGCAAGGACATCTCCTGGGATTTCTGTGATTTACCAGTGGGCTACAGATCAAGTGATGTACTGCAACAGGAAATGAGGCTTTTGAATAGCAGATGGCATCCAAGATTAGATACATTGTTGCATATTTTTTAATAATCAATAGGATTCTATTTTTGTTATACATATTTGGCTTTCCCAGTTTATCTTTTAAGGGACATATGGTAACCAAAGCACCGAGTATGCCTAAGGTTGCATGCTACCTTTTTTTGCAGGGAAAACCAGCTTCATTCTGTTTCCAAACTATTAGCATCGTTAGCATCATAAGCCAATTTTACCAGCCAGATGGTATTGCTATGTGTCAATATATTTAGGACACAAAGGTACAAGTTGTCTATATCACCGGAAGAAAATAGGAGTAATTTCATCAGCCAAAGGAGCAGTATAAATAAATAATGTATATTTCCTTAATATATTATCCATTAATGTTTTTAAACATATAGGCAGAAAGACAAAAAAATTGCATCTACGACTTTTCATGTAAAAATCCAAAGCCATTTATTCTAATGCTCGGCCTTAAGCCATGTTCAGTGTTGGAAGCCAGGGTCCGGTATTGCCTTTGCTTGCTTGCCTTATGTTCAGTTTTTGAATTTCAAAATTAAATTCACATTTGCTGGTGTGACAGCTGCTGGTTTAATGTTAGCACAAATTAAATCATTGATTAATATTCTTCATTGCCCACATCTAATTTAAAAGAAAAAAAAATGCCTGATCTCTAGATTTTTTTTCAGCTGCCAGTTTTATGCTGTCTTTTAATGTTAAATGTGCTAGAATGCTGAAGATTTTATATCCTAAAGGATGGTAAATATATTCTTAGAATGATTTAGGAATGGGAAAACTTACAGCAACTAAATTATGTATATATTATCCTAAAACAAAGGGAATTCTGACAACATTATGATGTTATGTAGGCACCTTATCTGGTATACCGAACCAGGTCCAATAATTTAAAGGCCTAGTTTTACCATATTTTCTAACTAGAGTACTGAAGGTCCTTCCTCGAGAATCTGTCCGGCAAGTATATATCAGATGCCATGGGTATTTCTATATTACCCACTCTTAAGTCTCTACAAGCCCTTGAAGATGAAATCACAATTTTCCCATCAGGATTTTTTTTTCTGTTCTTTCACAGATTGGCCTGATCCTGGACAAAAATTGCCTTGAAAATGCAATAATCCAGATCCAGAACACACATCAATGCCCGTTATTGGGAAGCTAATTCATCATAACAGCAAGCTCAGGGTACCAGGGTGCCCAAAAAACAATATCTGGATTATATCTTGGCCTTTAATTCATTAAGATCACAGCTTTTGTTAGGAAGACATTTCTCATTTGCTGGATTTAAGAGTACTTACAACCAATATGCGTTATGCTGCAAGTACTTCCCCTTTCCCGGAAAACCCATTTTTTCTTTGAACCTAACGATTATTGATCTTTACTGATAAATTTGTTTATAATATAATAGAATTGATTTGCTAAATGAATTCAGGTTGTTCGATAAGCAAAGTGATTTATAATTCTTGCAAGAGAACTTTTACTTAGTGAATGTGATGAAATCATTATTTTCTTG
>NC_092859.1:145949719-145956517 GCF_032062135.1 Pyxicephalus adspersus
TCTTTTAATAAATCAACATGAGCTTTTTCTACTGTGATTGTGCAAATCCAAATTTCCACCTATAAAGCCAGAATTTTGTGGTACCCAAAGCTATCACTCTCAATTAGGAACAGATGTTTTATACACAATATTTTCATATTTTACCAGTGAATATATTTTTACTTATGGGGAGTAAAGCTTGTTTATCCTATACTTAAAAATGTAAAAGCCTCCTCTTTTGACTCATGTTGTATATAGTAAATCCCGTACTTTCCCTGTAAACAAGTGAGCCGTTCCCAGATGTCATACCATGTGATATTGTACAAGTTTACCTAGATACGTTGGGCTTAAGGAATGAACCTTCTGGAAAGTACCACTTTGATTTACATCTTCTATATTGAGTTACCTAAGGCCATGTTTAGATGGTATCTGTAAGTATTCTCGTCCATTTTACCTGGGAAAAGCAGTTAAAGGACCTGGATAGGACTGCATTTAATTGTGGAAATACATATTTGCAGCTGATTATTTAGGATCCACGTCTGGAGTGTATTGGAAGGATTGTTTGGGCCAAACACATCATTCCCTTGTCAGGACAGGTGTTACAACCTTGGAACAGACTTGGAGTTCAGTAGCTGCAGCCACAAGCAAGTCAACGGTGGTAAACAAACTGGCTTGATACACTAAAAGTTGTAACAGAACAGGAACAAGGCAGAATCAAAGTCAGGAATAATTCAAAACTGGTAGTCAGCTATATCATGTTTGAGGCAGTAAAGGGTAGCTGGTAATAAAGCAGCCAAAGTTCAATACACCAGTATTGGTAGAAAGACTGCGATGCAACAGCAGCAACAACAAAGGCAAAATACTGGCAGGAGCACAAAAGTCTGAGATGCATGGCATGGCTTAAATAAAAAATCAAGGGGATAAGCAGCAAGTTCAAAGTTCATCTCAACAATAGATATCAAGAATGATTGACTTTGAGATCAGGCAAGAAGCTTCCGGAAGCTCAGTAGAAAAAGCCACTGTTAGACACAGAAGCAGCCTTTGGTTTGGATCCAGATCTTCTCATCAGGAATTGGAGGTGGCTCTGGAACACCTGGAAGAGCAAGAAAAACGGAAAGAGAAATAAAGATTTTAACCTAGAAATAAAGATTGTGTTGGTTTCAGGGGGAAGGGTTGATGATGAGAGCCTGAATCCAGGTGTGACCTGCATGCAGAAAGCCTGTGTATTGAAAGAGCCAAGGAGGTCCAAATTTATGTAATCTGAACCTATGATCAGGAAAATGTGTGGCTAAATGAGACAAAAAGGCTACTTCCAGGTTTTGCTGTAAAAAGCCAACAAAAACTTCAATGGTCTCAGGAGGCTAAATTCATGTTGCTTTACTGTGCAGGCATTTATCCCCTGCAAGAGAAAACCAACTGTTTTTCTTTGTCGGAGATGAAGAAAAGTGTACAGAAAGCCCTAAAGTCCAAACAGAAGTCTTAAAGCTAAACCCTATAAAATTTGAGTATATTTGTGCATGTAAAAATCAGCAACACCATAGCTAAATTTACTGTAAGGAAATAACTGTATATACCCAAATCCTAGATCAAAAATGAATTTGAATTTTTTTTTTTGAAAAAGGAGAAGAAAATGCTTATTATCATGTATAGGAATTCAAAATGGACGGTTATTTCCCTCTTTTTTTCTTGTCTTCCAGCTCGCTCCAAAAAGCTTTCTCAAAAAAAGGAACACCTTGATGGGGATGATGACAGCCATAACACTGGATGTCGCTTTTTAGGAAGAGCCTTTCCTGGGATGCCTATAGTTTATTACTAATGCTGATGTGCTGTTAACATGTAGTAATATTATGAATATATGCTGTGTACCAGCCTTTCCACTCTAGGCTACTGCTTATTTTACCTTTACATGCATGTAAAGTATTATCATTTTGTCTAGTGCTTGGGTTTTCCAAAAAATCTCACAACATTTTCAATTACATACCCATTTTTTATTTAGGTTAAAAATATTTTGATATTCTTTACAGACATACTGTTGTATATATTGTAAAGTTCTTATATTATCTTACACATTCTGTATCCCTGGTGTTATGAATCAAATAGTAACACTGAGTGTAACTGGTTGTTAAGTTAGGCTATGCACCTTTAACATCTAATCAGCAATTAGCACGTGAGATTCCAATATTATGGTATGAATGTTCTATACCTCATGTCACCAAAGTGAAAAAGGTCTTGATTAATGAACTGTGCCTTTCATATAATCACTGCCTAGGAGAAAAAATATGTTTAAAAAGCACTTTTAAAAATCCATCTGTTGCTGTAGGTAGAAATGTATTTAACTTTTCACACTTTCATATTAAAGTTTACAAAATTGCGGAAAACCAAGACTATAAAATCTCTCTGACATTTCCTTTTCTATACTCCTTTGTGCATTAAAAAACTTTGAACTACATGAAAATTTCACTAAACAATGTGAATGGGTATATAATGGTTTGTTGGAAATGTTATTCTTAGGAACAAATTTTGAGAACACCCTGAAAAACTGTTGATGATAAAATTAATTTGCCCAAAAATGGGAGTTTACATTGGATTGGGCTGATTTGTGTAGATGATGGCTGATATGTCAGGGAAATCAGTTTGTTGTGTGAAATATTAAATTTTCCAGAGCTCTGTTTTGTCTTGCAGCATTGTTTTTGGTCTATGAGCTGAATTTATTTATGTTTTCTTTCTATTCATTGCAACGAATGCAGGAAATTAGAGAAAGTAGGCATTACCTATTCTGTAATCTCATTGCACTACTAGGGAAGTATTATAGTTTAGCATCTGAAACTACCCTAAATAGTTGGTATGCAAACATAAAACCCAACCAAGTAAAAAAAATCAGGAGGGTGAAAAATGCCATTTGTCCCATCTTAGGATTCCCTGAGTCCTCTTACCATAAGTGAATTGCCAATGAATTGTGTTGCATCTCACAGTTTCTTACTATGTGCAATAAAACCTTTGGAAAGTCAGTTAGATATGGCCTATTTTCTCCTCTACAGTTGTTCTGTTCTTGTCTCATCCATTCCATTCTTTGAATTTCAGTTCTTTCAAACATGGAAGCTCAACATCACATGGGGGCATTGCCACGGTCACCTGCCTAAAAAACCCTAATATGTCCTGACAGCACAGAGAAATACAAAGGCCTAGTGATGGTGTCACTGGGTTTAAAATAAGGTAAGTCCTGAAATCATAAAGGATTTACTCTAGTAAGGGCAAAACACAGTGGTAAGCCAAAGTTGTAACCAGCAGATCTTTTAAGTCACGTGCAGCCTGATTCATAAAGCAAAATCGGACGTTCGCTCGCGCCTTTAATAGGGAGACTCCCAGATCTCCGCCACTCCACCCTGGTGAAGGAGTACAGGGGTCCATAAAACCCCTTACTCATTCCCTGAAAAGGGAAAACATATGTGTAATAAAATAAGAGGAGGTTTTAATGTTAAAGTAATTTATTAAATGTATGTGTTTAATGTAACTTTTAAACTTTTTTTTTTTACAGGTTATCCCACAATAGAAGCATGATTCCTACGGCTTCATTTATAACATGGGCACAGCTGTGGGACTACTGACAGTGTGGGATCCCCAGGCACTAGGGGTTAAACGGGAGCAAAGCTCCCCATTCACCTATAGTGATCCTTGATTGGCTGGGCAGAGGGAAACCCTGATGATGCTTGAGTCGTCATCAGGGTTTCCCTTGTTCATCCATTCAGCACTAGAGGTGAATGGGACCAAGTCTCCCCATTCAAGTCTAGTGCTTTGTGATTGTGATAGGGGGAAACCCTGATGACGGCTCAAGCATCATCAGGGTCTCCCTCTGCTCAGCCAATCATAGAGCACTAGAGGTGAATGGGGAGCCTTGTCCACATTTAACCCCTAGTGCCTGGGGATCCCACACTGTCAGTAGTCCCACGGCTGTGCTTATGACATGAATGCATCCGTGGGAATCATCCTTTCATTGTGGGATAACCTGTAAAAAAAACCTGTAGTTTAAAAGTTACACTAAACACACCCACTTAATAAAATCTTTAACATTAAAAACTCCTCCTCTGGCTTCCAATATAACCTTTAAAGACTGCCTGTTCCTTTACTGTCCAGTATTTTATATTCCTATACTAATGTAATAGGATTATCAATATTCTTTACTTATGTAAATGATTTTAATGTTTTGTTAATGTTATGGTGTAAAAACGTGACTAATATAAATATTTTTGAATAAGTACTTTTTAAATAAGTATTTTTGTTGTTTGTCTCATCAGTCTCGAGAAAGCATATGTTGTAAAACGTATTGACATTGGATGTACAGCTAATGTTCTTGTTACAGTAAACATATCTCTGAATTTTCAAAGATACAATAAATGTTGTTTTTAACATGAAAAGAATGTGTGTTATACCTTCTAATTAGTATCTTAAAGGTCCCTAAAATTAGTTAGTTTTGGTGTAAAATAAGATCAAACTTTATTTTTAAATTCTTTCATCAAATGCCCCATCCAGTGTAGCTTTCCCACAAATGTAAACTCAAAAGGTGCATTTATTTTAGCAATGTTTAATGTTTCTGCTATCAGTGGGTGATACACTGACTTTTTTGAGAAAGCTATTAAAACAGTAAAAAGGTGGTTGGTAATAATAAGTTAAGCAACTACTAGCAAATACTAAAAGAAAATAGTAGAACTAAATGGCCCTGCTGACAAGTACTGCAAACCAGTCAACCTTAGACTGGCTTGAAAGCTGATCTTTCCTATTTTCTTCCCAGAAGAACAAATGTATGCTGCTGCCAGACCTAAGACTCACACAGAAAAAGGAGGGAATGTCTGGATGAATAGAAGATTGAAGGTTGTCTTTCAATCTGACACCAAGCTTTCAAATACCATTATATCCCAGTTCATTGTATTATCTGCTGCCGGAAATTGAAATCCAAACTTCTAAAAACAGGCCTATAGTGAACATTTTATATTATTATGAAGCTAGTCGGTGCCATTTTAACTAAAGGAAAATAATTTACATAAGTTTAATGGGGAACTTTCATCTGGTTGAAAAAACAATCACACAACGGAAAGTCTAATGTATCAAATCCTCTATGCAACCTGCAATAATTATACTGATGTAAATTAAGTGACTGTCATAATCATAGTAGACAGTCTACATGTAGGTAAAGCCACCAGCCTTCTTTCTAAAAAGTCCATTTTACTTTGCAGTTCTGCTAAGGCAAAAATGTAAAGGAATTCTAGCCATTCACTGTTCACCTTCTGTAATTCTTATTTTAGACATTTATAGTACAAGACTACATTTTTTATTCCCAAAGCACCATACTTTCCTGTTCTCTTCTTTTTCTCCATTTCTAATTGGTAGTGTTTATTTTAGGAATCGTACCAGGGACATACTAAGGCTCTAATCCAAGTTCTCAAGCCCAGCACAGCAAGACTACTCAAGCGAGTGCCCAAAAAAGGTAAATAGAGGGCAAAGAACTAAAAGAACCAGTCATCAGTATTGCTTATGGTCTCCCTGCATCTAAATGTTTGCATGCTATTGATGTATTCTGCACTGTTATTGTATGGTGGCTGCCATCTTGATAGAGGTAGGGTAGGGTCAGTGGTGGCATTGTCAAATCTGATTCCATCTTTCATAATCCTCATGGTTATATAGTCATGTCTATAGATAAATAACTTGGACTGTAGGCACAATAGTTCCATAATAATGCCAGAGATGATGGGAATCCCATCCCCTAGTTGTCTCGTTAACTCTGGCTTTTCTCTTCTTTGTGACACTGTCATAAAAATGACATGGTGGGAATACTGGAGAAGGAGGGAATCATAGTGGCTATGCATATTTCTTTTCCATAGTGACACTGGCGTGATTGTGACTTCTTAGGTAGAAATGCCGGCGATGGTGGAAATCTCATTCCCAAGGTGTGTTCTCTGGCTTTCCATTTCTCTCAGTGACACTGTGTTGGTGGTCTATTTTTTACTAACACTGACGTGAATGTTAGATTTTAGGTAAGAGTGCTGGAAATCTTGGCTTTTGGGAGTCTCTTTCTTCACATTGTTTCAGATGTGAATGTGGAACTGCTGTGAAGTGAGCCCAAACAGAAGAGGTAATTGAGACTCATAGCCCTCCTGTGCTACCTTGTGAAAACATGGGTGATGAGACCCATTTAGGTCTGTTGTCTCTAGTGGAGTGCTTAGAAGTGGTGTACGCACACTCCCACCTGGTACTCAGTGCTTAGAGGATTCTGAATCCAGGCCAAGAGTTCTTATTTTGACCTGATAATGAGAACTAGCACAATTTGCACATAATATGAGAAAACAGGCAAATGTTATTAGCCACGATAGGAAAAATTACCTATGTTTAACCAGAAATAATTTCTAAACAAGCAACATCAAATAGGGGCTTTCAAGGCAACTGAAATCATCACAAAAAAATTAAAACAAATATTTTATTACAGTAATGGTAAAATAACAAACAACAACAATTAATTAGAATTATATAAAATAAAAGGCTCCTAAATAATTGAATGCAAATCTCAATTTTTTTCTCGACACGTTTTACAGACATAAGCTGCTTCTTTAGGAGATCGATTGAGATCTAAAGATACAGTACAAATATATTAATGTATGCATTATACAACATGCTTTTAACATTGACATTTTTCAAATGTAATCTTTACTTACATGTTTTACATGGGTGTTACATTTTATCTTAACAGCCTCCTCATAATTCTTTGGAGCTAAATAATTTTGGTGATTTTACATGGTTTTTACAAGGGATTGATTTTATTAGCAACAATGG
>NC_092859.1:145958490-145969201 GCF_032062135.1 Pyxicephalus adspersus
AATTTTCTCTACGCGTTTCGCAGAACAGCAATCCTCATCCTCAGGAGATCTAGAGAACCCATACATTAAATTTAATTAAATATCTAATATTTTACAATTCATTTTTCCAAATTACAACACTTAAATTAAATACTAATTAAAACACTAAGCACAATCATTTCATAACAAATCACTATACACTAACATTTAACCTGCAGCTCCCCCCTTCTAAACACAATGATATAATAACCAGGTGGAAGAAGGAAAAAAAACTTGTACTATGTAAATATGAATACTGGTGTATTTTCCTGACACTCATCAGAGGTGTTGAAGTTTCTTCAATAAGCTACTGGAAATCTAAAAATTATCAGAAAAACAACTACAAACAAACATCAAACATCATGTTTTTAACCACTGAGACAGAATGTGAAATTCAGATGTCTATGTTAGTACACATGGAGAGCATCTTACAGTCTAGAGACTTTTTCCCCCATCATTTATATAGTTATTTTTTTTCTATCTCCATAGTATCTCAAGACTAACCCATCTAATTTACAGTTCTCTCTGTTCAAAATTCTTGTTTCGTATGACCTTAATTATTGAGCGGGGAAACTTTTACTTAAAGAATTGATCAATTCCTCATTACAGCTTTGCAACCTACCAATCAATGGCTGTTCTGGTCCAAAAAAGAGTCATTTTTAAAGAAGAAAGGTGAGCTAAGGTAAGGCTGTATAACATTTACTATGTTCAACTTAAATTACTTTTACAAAGCTATACTTGACCTTTCGGGGGAATGATCATAGTACTGGGCTCAGGGGACAGCAAGTAAAACAAGAAAATGGAGCATATTCAGAGACCTCTCCAGAAAATACAACATAAACAGAGATTTATTCTTGCAGTGGAAGAGAGTTTGGCTCCCATCCTGTAACAGTTTATGATTAGAATTTCAGGAACAAGCCAGGTCAATTACAACAGATGAGCACACACTTTGTTTTGTGCAAAATTTGAAGCCGCTTGATTTTTTATATATATATATATATATATATATATAGCTGGATTTACTTAGGAGCATTTGGGAAACAAAAAAGGAACAAGGTGGCTCCTTTGTATACTATCATAATAATAAATAAAAATGTGAAATTCAACCAACTAGCTTATTAATACAAAGAAAATATAATCTACCAATGAATACCTTTACATATATTGACCTAGAAAAATATGGAAACATATGGAAAATTTGTAAGAAATAATGGTTGCATATGTTATCTAGGCCAGAACTTAACTGCATATATGTATCACACCTTAGTTATAACACATGGATACTCTTGTGGTGATTTAATTATCCTGCTTTCCCACATCTCACAGAGATTTATGCTGATATTTTGGATTGGACGATTGGTATAAGGAACCACTGTGGGCCCCAGTAGAGACTGAGAGCCACCGAATGTACAAAGGATGGACCCACGGCTCACAAAGATAGGAAAGGTAGTAACATATCTCCAGAAAAGGATATTGTCACAAAAAGTAACTTTTGAGAGATTAAGGCTATGCTCACACTGGCTGTTAGGTTACAATGTGTTTACCACTTTCTTATACCAGGGAACTGCTGCCTTTAGGGGGAGACAACAGGGTAGCATCTTCCTGCAACAGTTCCATGAAGAACGAATGGGATGGCAGTTAGCCACGCCAGTTACCTAATATGACGACAGTGATTCTAAAAGATCTAGCAATGTGGTGTGAGTGACCGAGCAACTCTCAAGGTGCCAGCTGCAGGAAGCTGCGTAGGATTGTTCAATCCCAAAGCAGGTCTATACCCACCCAAAAAGCTGGAAGGGGTTAAAGCAATAACTGCTTAGTTTAGTAGAACTATTGAAAATCTAATGGCAGCCATGGCTACTTGCTAATGCTTTTCAAAAGCGCATTTGTTCAGAGAACTATGAAGTATACAGTAAATAGTTAGCATATTTCAAATTTAACTCCTGCATTTGCATCCTGCTAATGTGCCAAGTCAGTTTTTACAGTAAATGTTTGCAAATTTGGTAATGATTCTATATTCAATAATTACCAGTTTTTAAGTTTTCTGTAATGTACTGAACTGTGGCTATGAATACTGAAATGTTTCTGAATGACTTGTTTAGTCTTGTAATAGTCATAGGTATTCTTTGCTAAGAATAAATTTGCTGTTGGACCATTAATGCAAGCATTTAAATTACAAATGCAGCATTTGATATGAAAGAGCTGTGTTAGACCTGCTTTGTTTGCACCTTAGCAGGACATGGTGGGCCTGATTTATTAAAGCTCGCCAAGATTTGAGAAAAAAGACTATCATGGACCCTGGATAATCTAAAAATCTGGAATAGATCTGGTCCAGGAATGAAAAACATTTGCCAACTAATAGCAAATGAGTTTAGGAATTCCTTTCCAGATCTGATGGATCACCCAGGTTCTACAATGATATTCTTGGAGATCTTCTCTAGTCTTAGAGAGAAATAATAAATTAGGCCCTTTGTGTTTAAATCATTAGTGTCAAACAACCCAACCATAAGCAAACCATGTGCAGCATCTGAATTGCCATGTGTAGTGCTCAGATAAAAATCATGGATATGATCCTTAAGACAGCCAGTAATGATTTGTAACATATACTGCTAGCAATAAGAAAAACTTTGTATAGGATAGTGTGTTTTCGACAACCATTTCTTATGAGCAAACATATCATTTAGTTGTGGAGTCACATAATAAATCACATAATAACTGCATCACATAATATTTCATTTCAGCTTCTTCAATGGAAAAAATATCATCATTTATAGAAATAAGCAGTGGAATAAAATAAAAATATGTCTACATTGTTAATAAACAGCAGTGGTTTTAACAAATGGCAACAATGAACAAGAATCAAAGATAGATATTTTGAGTATGAACTTCTGTGTTTATTGATTGCACTAAATGTGCTTGACCGGTATTCATAGAAATGCTTTTCTAAAATTGCAATATTGTTTGAAGAATTTACTATAACGTACTATTTATGAATCTGTTCAAAAAATTTGCATAGCTATTCATTTAGTAAAAGTGCATGATCTTAGGTTCTGTGTGAATAAACCAGCATTCACCCACTTTATGATTTTTTTGTACAATTTACAGATTTATGGTAATTATGAGAAACGGAAAAAATGAAATGTTCTAAAGTTCCATGGAAACATTGCTGTTGGGAAATGGCACAAGTCTGAATGTTTAGTGTGAATATTAACTCATGTCATGTTGCTACATAAAATCTTTTCGGTGGTTAGGGACATATTGAATGCGGATTAGTTGATTCCACAGCATGTTATGTGATTAAATGTTTGACCAGATTTCAATGGCAAATCCTAAAAGGCCATTATGATTCTTTTATTCTTGATAGTTCAAAAATCCAAAGCAGTTTAGAAGAATTTCAGCAAATTCATTTTGAGTAGGTCACATGTTCTTGCGAATCCTTTAATGTTTTCTAGCTTTGGATCCAATATTTTTAGAAAGTCTCACAATGAGTACTGCTGAACAAACATAATTTACAATATAAATGTTAGGAAATGTCACAAAGGTAAACCCTTATGGAATGTAGGTAAATAAAATGCTGTTCATCATGGAGGATGTGGGTGTTGGATGAGGTCTGACATCCATGATATATCTTAAAACTAAAAACTAAAATTTGCTCAATTTTGCATTTACAGATCCGTCGATCTCTCCAGAGGCTTTCTGAAATGGGTCCTATGTCATCCTGGAAACCCCCTATGTCCCAAGGCAGAGGAAGAGCTGGATGGCACCAACTATTTTGCCTTTCTTCTGCCTACGGCACCCAATCTCACACTGTGCAGGCGCAAGATTGGGTGATGTAGCCTGTGGTAAATAGAGAAAAAAAGAGTCCCGATCTCACTGCACATGCATGGGTTTGGCATTTTTTTTTCCCCAGAAGGAGCAGGCAGTATCCTCCTGGAATGCATGACATATGTATCCCAGGAGGCTCTGCACTTTCTGTCTTTATTGCTGAAACGATAAAGACAGGAGGGGAGGGGCTTTACCTTTTTTATTTAAATGTTATTTTTACTTTTTATTAAAAGGTTGTCTACCCTTTTATGTAAAAAAAAAAATGTTAGTTTAGGTCTGCCAAGTACAGATTGCAGAATGGGACAGGTGATATCCATTTTGCAATAATTGTTGTTACCTGCCTTATCACCACCCAGATGTCAATTTTTGCTGAGCTGCATATTCGCAGTCCTGGCTTCCCTTGTGCTTGCCAGGAATGATTCAACTCCTGTGCACCTGTGAGGGAGCTATTTTATCCTGGTATGACAAAACAAGATGGCTAAAAATTGTCTACAGTAAGAAAAAAAAAAAAGAAAGAAGATGATGCCCTGTGAGGAAACAGATATAAGAATCACAGGTTTAGTTCATCTTTAAAGTCCCACACCACTTAAACAAAAATTGCCTGAGTATACAATAAAAATATTGCTAAAAAAGGGAAAAAAATACTTTCCTTTCCACGGCTTTCCATAGAAGTGGCTAACTCACTGCTGCCTTGGGACTTATTAGGAACTTAAAATCACACAACCAAGCCCAAGCCTTCTAGTACATGTATGAGATTTTAGTGGTTGGGTTTACATCTACAGTACTATTAAACTACACAGTTTTTGAATTGCTGTTCTGGGTACATTCTGTATCCCATGCCTGTGTGCACAGATCTGTATCTTTTAGGAGACCAATATCTGTCTGCAGAAACTGATCAATAGCTGACTCCTTAACTGTAAACGAGTTAGTTCCTTTTTTTTAGTCTTGATACTTTTTGTGGTTGTTAGAGTGCAAGAGACAATTGTTTTTGATGTACTGTTCAGGAGCTGATATTTTGCCACCTTTCTCACCACCTTGTGTGAATCAAATAAAAAAGAGTAAATCCATATACCCAAAAACCACATGTCCCCACCCAATGTTCATCACCACCTCCTGGCCAAATACCCACAAATGATTGGTCTTGGTATGATTGGTAAATTTTTATAAAATAAATGCGTTGATACTATCAGTAACATCAGCAGTTTGGTAGACCTTTGTTATACAGGTGTGATTGATATCTGCAGTTTAGTTTCAATAGTTTCAGGGTATCCTGGTTGAGAAGGTAAAGGATTGCCTTATAGTTATTCCTAACTAAGCAGCTTACATAACGTCAAACCACTAAACAATATTTGTGACTATTGTTGCAGATAATACACTCATTTATTTTATTTCTTTTTATACATACACTTATAAATCATGGCATAGTCTTACTCATTAAGCCTGTGAATAACATTTTTATTACATTGAATAAGTAATAAAAATATAATCAAATTAAGTAAAAATGGCTTTATTATCATAATAAGCTTCTGTTGTGATTAGACATTTTGAGTATATTGGTTTTTGGATCTGCTCTGATTTTGCAACTTATCCAACATTTTCTTCAGTTTTATTAGAACTGAAAAATCATGTTGTTCAAAGTAATAGGTTAGCTCATGTTTTGTGTGCATTGGACAGCCCACTTACATTGCCAACAGGTTTGGTTGGGTATTCTCAGTCTAATTATTTGCTTTAGTTTTAGTAAACAGACTCCTTACTGAGGCTTATTCTAACAACACTATTTTAAAGTCATGACAACTGTATTTATTGATATCACCTTTTTTATGTAGTGGCAATGGTATAGTTATAGAGGAAAGGCATACCCATGTGTTTTAAGCCAGGGGTCCTCAACCCCCAGTCTGCGGCCCACTAGTTTGACACCTGGGCCATGAGAGCACAGAGACCTGCGGTGGTCCACGGCTCTGGCCAGTACACCCCCAGCGAGGTCGGAAGGACATTGGGTGGGTGCACTGGACAATGTTTCCCAAATGCATTGCATGCTCAGGGCGCGGCTCAGGGCGCGGCTCAGGGCGCAGCGTGTTTTGTCTCTGGTCTTAGTGAGCGGGTTCTGGCATCATAATGTCACTCTGGGGGAAATTTCTTCCCCTTTGAGTGACACACAGCTCCCGGCGGAGCCAGACAAGATGGTGTTAGATACATGGTAAAGCTGTACATGGTGTCATTTATGCTTTGTGAATCTCTCCTGTATCTACCATGTGTTCTGAGCTCCCTGAAACTTCCATATTTAGAAAGTCTGCTGTTTTCCTGGCTAGTCACACTTGAGCTTTCTTTCTACTGCTGCCATTATACTATCGTGTGCTTTTTGTGGGACATTTATTATATAATATAGAGTTTATGGTATGGTTTAATATGGGGTATGAAACATAATAAGCCTATTTTTAATAGTAACTCTCAAGCAACCAGAAACTACATTTATCTGGAATCTACCAATCCCCATGAGTGCTGGGTAACAGGGGGTTTATGTATGTTATTTGGAAAGATTTGTGTATTAAGTAATACCACAACATTAATTATGAATACAAAAATTTAAATAAAAGATTACACAAATAAAGGAACAGCAAAAGATGAATCGGAAAACACCTAAAGGACTTTGAAGAATTGTGATTGTAATGGGTTAAGCTGTAATAAAAATAACCCACACTGACTTTATATTTGCATTTTCTTAATTTATACTTTTTTCAGTATATGAAAATACTTTGTGTGTGTTTGTGTGTTCATTTATAACATGTTTCATCAATTCTCTATTCTCTACAGTTTCCTCCCTTCCCTGGTGATTTTGGTTTTATACTATGTCACTGGCTTTGCAATGAACAGAAAAAGTTGACAGGGGCTTTAAGAAATTAAGGTACACTTTTATTTTGATTACAAAAAACTTCCTGGCTCCCAGCAATTTTGTTGCCAATACTATGTACCAGGCTTTTCACTTAGATTGAAAAGCTGATATGTATTTTCACAAAAGAGAATATCTCAGTTTGCAACTGCTACTAATCACAGTATAATTTATAGCATTGCTTAAGCTTCAGTTTAACATACCTTATCAAAGTGTATTACATTTTAAACAGCATTTAATTATAGCTTATATATATATATATTTATAGCCAGCCAGGTTTATTGAAGGTTGCAGATAAAATAAGAAAACAGCAAAAGAAAACCTTGCCTGTCCGGCACTTACTATACATCAAGACATCCCTGTCTATCAGCTGGAGGGCTTCTCCCTGTCAGCTCAAAATCAAGCTTTCAGCAACCTTCTACTCACTTTTGAGCTCACTCACCCAGACCGACTTTCTGAGTCTCTCAGCAGAGCTCCCCACACAGACCCCTGTCTGTGTCTCCAAACAGAGCTCAACTCCCACAGACCCCTGTCTGTGTCTCCAAACATAGCTGAACGTCCACAGACCCCTCTCTGTGTCTCTCCATGCCAAGCTACTGACTGAGCTCCTGGGTCTATGATATATCCTCACCTTCAGTGCTTCTTCATTAATTACCTCACAGGTGAGAGTCTTCCACCTACTACTTCACACAGGAGAGGAATCTTGGGCAAATATACCTCACATAAAAGAGGAATCCTGGGCAAATGTATCTCCCTTCAACCTCCAATCCTGCCTTGGTGTCACAATATATATATATATATATATATATATATATATATATAGTATGTGTGTGTGTTATATTATAAAATATATTGTGTAATACTTCCCTACTTCTCTTAATCTTAGACAGTAAGCTCTTCTGGACAGGGTCCTCTTTCCTCCTGTGTCATTGTCTGTATCTGTGTGTCATTTTCAACCACTATTTAATGTACAGCGCTGTGTAATATGTTAGCTCTATAAAAATACAGTTTATTTAATATTATTAATATTATTAATGATTATAATACCAATAATATTAATGAATGCATACATTTGAAAGTCATTCTCTATGCTCGTAATGCCCCTGTTACCCAGAGCCCATGCAATCTCTAACCCATTCTATTGTCGTGGTTTTTTTATTTATTTTTTTTATTTTTGTTCTGATCTCTAGAAAGAGGAACTTTTCATTCAAAATGATAATGTAATTTGGTAAGCCTGGCATGTTGAAGGACTTTATCAGAATTCTCAATTTCTGAGAATGACAAAACTGATCCTACATAGTTCTGGGATAAAAGGCTGCAGCTTTTTCATGAACTCTTGAAAGGAATTAGACTAATGAAATGAAACAATACACACAAAGAGATTTGCAACCCTGTTTGATGCTTGCCATGAAAAGATTCATGGACTTGGCCAAGAAGTTGAGTGTTCAAAGACTGCAGAAAGATCCAAGAAGATGGCAGCAGCTTTTTCACAGCTAATGACAGGAGCAGTCAGCGATGACATTGTAAGAATTGTATGAAATTGTTAACATTCTTAATTATTGCTTTGCGTTACTTTTCCCTTACAGGGTTAGCCAATTTAAGCTGGCTCCAGGGCTAGTTCTGTCTAAATGCAAAATAAAATGAGCCAAGTTCCGTTTTGTAGCCCACAAAAAAATAAATGAGTAAGGTAATAAAGAACAGAAAATCAATTATGAACTTTCACTGAATCTCATAAAAGAACAGACTTGAGTCCACCCCCAATTAACTCTCTCTTTCAGGAGAGGGTGATAATTTAACAATCAAGGCAGTGAATATTTGTAACTTCGTTCAAGTGACATAGCTGTCATAATTAAATGGAAATCTGAATTCCAAAGGGCTTTAATCAATAATTTATATTATCTGCTCAGAAGAAAAACTTACTGCCATGTTGTGTATAATAGAGTTGTTCAAGAAGAAATTACAAAGTGACTAATCCTAGCGAAACAAATGACAGCAAATATTAGATTCTATTCTACGCCTAGGTGTTATGACATGTTTGTGGAAATCTTGAATTGAAGGTTCCCATACCCAAACTCTTTCAAAAAGAGGTGCTAAGGTTTGGGACAAGAGTTAGTTACTGGAACATTACTTTGCGTTTTATTTTACTTAAATTGGAAATAAAACACACAATTAGGTTTTCTTTGTATTTGTATTGGCACCAGAAATCACAGTTTGTATTACCAAAACAAAAACATGTATTTCCAAAACTACAAAAATATGCATATATATAAACATAGACTTTAGCTATAGCTAGTTTTGATTATTACATACCCCTCAATATAAAGGATGGGCAATAACTCCCCAGGACATAAATAGCATTTACACATTGACCAAGTTAAACCTTTTCCTGCCCTACTCCAGTTTTCTAGTGCTGATATAGTTTTGGCTTGAGTTGGGCTTTCATTTAGAATTGTGTTATACTTTTAGGTGTGTCTTGATTAGCTGTCATGCAGCGTTTAATGAGGCATCTGATAAGAGATCACAAAGCCATTGCATTCTTCTACGTTCTCCTCTTGGCACTTGAAGAATGCAGTTTGGCAGCACTAGAATATTTTATATTATCAAACACACCTGAATGTTGCCTTTTTTGTGTAAGAAATCTGATTTTCCTGTTAAGGACTATGCAAATAGCTTTTGTGATATATCCACACATCTCATACACATGACAGAGGAATTCATTCCAAAGTCAGCCTTGTTTATAAAAAATAGTTCTCTTAGGAAATTAATACACCAGATCAATGATCTTTTTCTTTGCAAATATCAGACTTATTCTAAGAAAAATTGGTGACAGGGGATACTTAGGTAATACGTACAAAAGAAATATCGCATTCTTCCAAGAACTTATAATTCTACAAGCAGTCCTAACACAGAGAACTGTTAAGTACACCATGTATGTAACAAGGAGTACTCTCCTATAGGAGCAGTTTGTGTTCCCACCATCATTTTCCTCTAAAGAAACCTAATAAAATAGTTGTTATTGTATCCTGTATATAAAAATCACATTGCATGAAAATTACAGGGCACACGCCCAAGAGCCCTTAAGTTTGCTCTCAATCAAATGCTTTGCAATCTTGTAATGTGATTCCTTTGTAGCATTTCTATGTAAAACAGAATAAAAGCTAGGTTTATTAAGGTGTATGGGTTATATCACACATGTACAATTTGGACATGTGGAGCAAGGATCTACGAACATTCCATCAGAAAAGGTCTAAACACAAGTGGTTGTGTCATGTGCACTTTTTTTTGTAAATCGGAGCTATCACCTTAAGGTTTCTTGAGGATTCTTGAGTTCTCTTGTTTACTTACATCATGTTTAATAAATGATTGAATTACCAACTTGAAAAGAAGGAGGAGAATCCTTAAATTCATATGCAACATAAAAAACCTATCAAGTCTGCATATTATCAAAACCATCCCAAATATAAATGTATTATTTTAATGAAATTGACAGTTGATACCAACAATACCTCAGGAATATCTGAATGCCTCTTAATTTCTTAAATTTTTATTTAATTGGATAATTTCCTATCCAATTTCTTCTTTTAGATTAAATATCACTACACACTGATCCGATCTACTTGTACATATATTTTATATTTGTTGTTAGATGACATTACTAGAATTTTTTTTTATATTAATATTGTTATTATTTATATTATCAAAGTGAATGCTTGACCTAATTTTCAATTCAAAACTTCCCAGTGTACTAAATGTAGGCATTAAAAAAATTGTGATCAGGTAGGTTTTGTATTGCAATAAGCATACCATTGTATATCTAATAAATTTTTGTAAAATTCTGCAATAAAATAACCTTAACTGTCTGGTTGCATTTTTTTTTAAATAAACTCACCTTTCCCAGTTACTTTGTGATATCATCCCTGAGGCGGTGGAGTTGCAGCTGAGAACCAACAATAATAATGGGGTGCAGAGCTTAACCTCCCAAGC
>NC_092859.1:145969912-145971464 GCF_032062135.1 Pyxicephalus adspersus
TAAACATTTAAATTTCAATTAATATGAATAAATTGAGATTTTAAATCTAATGTGATTTAAACTTATACCCCCTGGGGATATTTTATGAAAATGTTCTGATTGCATTGATATCATTGTTTTAAAGGTAAAAATCTGTATGAATTTATATGGTGAGGTATAAACAAAAGTAATGAGCTTTAAATTGTTCATATTAGTGCACAGGTTCCTCAAACATTTGGTAAGGTAATGTTCAGTCTGCATTTTATTATTTTGTGAAATGTATGAACGGTTTTTGCTGTTTGCCAAACCTCCTTTTAGGATGTGAATGGGGGTTTATTGTACTTTCCCCAATTCTCCATTTGAGACCCAGTTCTGAAGGTTTCAGTTGAACAAGGTTAACAAGTAATGGACAATACCAATAATAATATATGTAGTGATTCAGGGCCGGTGGAAGATGCTCACCTTCTTTTTCCTCCAATGTGTTTGTCAAGGTGGGAGAACATGGGTACGCCATATTGGCAAGTGTCATTCTTTTTGCCTGAAGTCTGAATGGCAAAGTGAAGAAGATCTGATGTTTCATAGTCTGATGACTGCTGATGATGAAGTCTTTTTCTGTTTATGAGTGAAGAATTTGGATAGGTATGCATTCCTAAGCTATAGATTTGCACCATATAACCAAAGAAATCCAAAGGTGACTATTGCTATACCAAACCCCTAATAAATGATTCTACAACACACAGAGTAAGATGCAAAAACATACATTTCATACACATGAAATAAAAAGCATAGGTTTAATGTTGGGATATTTATCTGTGCTCTCAGATTCATAGACAATGATCTTCCCCATAGCAGCTTTGCAACAACAAGAACCAGGGCAGCTTCTGCAAACTACTGGCTAGTTTCTGTCAGCTGCTCAAAGTGGGCTTCTGTGATGAAAAAGCATGTATCCTTGTTAATTTATATTATTTTCTTGCTAACATTTTGTTTTCTTTCTTAGTCTTATCTTGGAGTGTTAGAGACAAGTGAAATGGCAGAAGATATTTGTTTGGAAGGGAAAGGGTTGAGAGGTAATTTTTTTTTGTTTGGGTGGTGGTGGTAGTACTTTATGTAAATATGTTTTTTTGGTGTTATGATGATTGGTTTAAAAATTGTTTAGTGAGGCCTATAACGAACAAGAAAGGAGTATAGGGGAAGGCCGACATGACTGGGCAGTCAGGGGGCAGATAGCATAGGGTTAAACGTTTTGGACGAGTGCGAGCAAGAGAAAAGGGAGGGGTGAAGGAGGTTTAAGGAGGGGCAAGATTAGTTAAAATGGACAGGAGGGACCCCCCCTACCCATTTAGAGCGAGACAGCATTCAGGAAAAGTTTTTGTTATTGTTTATCTGGTACTTATTCTTTAATTATGGTGTTATTAAGTTATATTGGTTATTCTATATATGTGTGTTTATTTATACTGTTTTATTGTTATTTATATTTTATTTGATATTAAGTTAATTTTGTTTTTAACTCTGTTAATAAAAGGCCTACGGGCCATTTAAGCAATGCTTGGAGTGGTAATTCATTGGTGGGGGG
>NC_092859.1:145973201-146033741 GCF_032062135.1 Pyxicephalus adspersus
GAACCAGCATTGGAACATTTAACAGCGCCTGACAATGGCTGATGCTCAACTCATTCATTATCTATGGGGGCCACAAGTAAGACACTACATGTAGCACCTTAACCCACACAGGGTTCCTGGATAACATCTTTGTGTGGGAGACCATACTCTTCATCTATCCTGACTGCCTACTGTGCAACAAAGCACAAACAACAAGTTTATTTGTTTTTAATAGATCCAAAGTAAAAGTTGACTGTTTTTGCCAAAAAGCTTCTGAAAAGTCTTGAAATCCACTGAAAATTAAATAAATGGTACTGGAGTCTTCCTTATCAGTAAGCTCTATTCATTTTTTTCAAACAGCTTTCATAACATTTGCATTTTTTGTTGGATGAAATTCTATTATGCAGAAAGGGATTGCACTTTTCCAACTCTATTTGAAGAAGGTCATGTACTTCAAATAATTCTAAAACATTTGTTAGAAGACTCATACATGCACCGAGCTGCACCGTGACATAAATGATTGCATTAGTCTGGACATCTGCTCATTTTTTCCACTATAGCCTGTCTGCCCTTTAAAAATGGTGCCTGCAATGACATTGTCTTCCTCCATTGAGTCCATTTCTCTCACTGATCTGCCATTTTAGCCAACATTTCAATCCTTCAGCAACAGCTAAAAATAAAATGAATATCTATACACTATGTCAGTATATCCAGGACTGGCATGGCTGACATCCCTGGCAACATGTATAGTTATAGATGTCTTCTGCAAAGATCATAGCAGCCAGAGGGAAGTTTGTAATAAGCTGGATAATTACCTAATGAATTAGATTTTGAAATACACTTTAGTCTTTAGCATAGACGCATGGTTAATTACCATCACAGCAAAAAGAAATCTGTTCAATTTTAGATTCTTATGGCAGGTTTTAAAATTTTTTCTTGTCTCAAATATCTTTAGGTTGAAAAGGTCCTTGTCATCCTTATTTGTAATTAATGCATGTGAATGATTGCCTTATACAAGTAATGTACTAAAGGCTTGGCAACCCTATGAAGTGGCAATCAGAAGCAGGGATTTTTTACATTTTTATATCTAATACTCTAGTTCTACTTTAAAATCATTGAAGCATATGTTTCAATTTTATGGGATGAGAAAATGGGACATCCATTAACACATTGTATGTATGAAAAGGACATGCCCATTGAATGCCCTCAATGACACAGACCATAAAGAATACAATAAGTCGTTTCAAGGCAAAAAAGTGGCCCATCAAGTTTTCCCCTTTTTAAATTATCATTAATATATCATTAACCTTTATGTCTTTATGTCTAAGTTTGCTCCAAACAGGCTTGCATTCAATGGGCCTCATTTAATAAGATCTCCAAGGCTAGAAAGGATACACTTTCATTGAAGCTGGGTGATCCAGCAAACCTGGAATGGATCTGGTCCAGGATTTAAAACATTTGCATAGCAAGCATAATAAATTTCAAATGACTAAATCCATTCCAGCTTCACTGATAATTGTGAGTTCTCTCCCGCCTTGGAGAACTTTAATAAATCAGGCCCAATGACTAGAAGTCTGTCAAACATCAAACATCAAGTCCAAGTAACTCCAGAAAAGGAAACTGAGACCGAGAGAGGAAAGGGACTCCTAAAAAAGAGAAATATATATCATTTTTTTTATTGTAATAATATTAAATATGGCAGAAGTGCCCACTCTTTAGTTCAAATAGGAGGCTTCTTTGAATGGAGACTTGGGGATCTATTTATAAAGCAACAAATCTGACAATTAGCAACATTCTCTGGTGGAGAATCTTTCAGATCTATGTGTTTTATATGACAGTGACTGATTCTCCACAAGAGAATGTTGCTGAGTGTCAGATTTGCTGTTTATTAATAGATTTCCTCCCTCACATGGTAAATTCTAAAAATGATTAATGTTTTGTACAAGTGACCAAAAATAAAAAAAACGAGTACATAAAAACAGTGTTTCTGTTCAAAAGGAGGCTTTCAACGCTTCATATTTGGAATATTTTTAATGAACATTATTTTTTAGAAAAATTACTGTCTGTAAATGTCTACCCTGCCTTCTCTGAACCACCTGAATTTGGGCCTGGACACTGCCGGCTCTGATCTACAGCCTGGTGTGTTTTATGACAGTGGTCGTCAACCTTTTCCAACCGACGGACCACTAAGTTTACCAGCTACAGACCGTTCATGCGTGGGGAGCCGGGAGTCACTTAAAGGGGAAGAGACTTCCCCTTTAGTGACGTCATGATGCAAGAACCTGCCCACTCCCCCATCCCAGGTCTGAGCCTGCAATGGAAGAGTGGGTGGGTTGTGTCCAGAGACCGCCCACTTCCCTCAGACTTTAATCCATACGAGAGACATGGTCGACGGCTCTGGCTGGTCTGCCTACACACCGGCCAGAGCTGCAGACCACCAATATTTTTTGGCTGAATTTTTTGCGGACACATCTGATGCCCCGTCTCCACACAGAAGCCTACCTCCGCAGCCTTTTCGTTTTGCGGAGAGCCCAGGAGCAGTGACCTAGCAGCACCTTGCAGCAAAGGGTCCAACGCTTACAAAGGTTCCGGATCATCACACCTTATGTGTTGTGCTCTTGTGAAGACCAGGTGTTGCTTAGATTCTGCGCCCCAGGTGACCGGTTACCTGCCAGTAGGAGGAACGTAACAGACCTTTTCCTACCATAGATGCCAAAACATATATTCATCCCATCAAAGATTTTTCTTCTTACAACTGACACAGGGTTATATTATCTATTTTTTTCATACAAGTAACCATTACATTTAGATTCATTTTAAAAAGTATTTAAAGTTTTTAAAGTAACGCACAGCACCGTACACTTTGTTACTCTGTGCTTATTTGTTGTATATGTTTCAGGTATTTTGGCCCTTCAGATAAAAAATAATAATTCTGGCCACTAGATGAAAAAAGTTGCTTGATCTAGTTACCGTACCATAAGTTAAAGCCCATCTGCAAATACCTCAGATTTGACTGCTAGATAGGCCATAGTCATCCAGGCCAGAGGGTTTTTTTGCCCTTCCTGCTTACAGGCCTTTGCACAGGGTCCATATACCCCTATACCCCTATATCAAAATAGACTTGTCTGTTTGTATAAATAATCATTAGACATAAAGACATTTGTACATGTATATACACCAGAATAACATAGCTGTCAAAACTATAGTAACTACACGGTATGTGCTTCTTCCGCCACTGAATCCATAAAACAATGAGGTGTAAGCAGCAGGGGTTTAAAAATGATGTCCTTCTGAAAGTTTAATTTCATGCTATGGCATGCATGATGTATCCTGTCAGCTAAGTTTATAGCAAACAAGCTCCATTAGTTCTAACACTCGTATTTGATCTCCATGCCTATATATCTTCTTTTTCCTCTACCAGTTTGTCACATGACGCCCTTTTCCTATATCCCCAAATTACATCATTCTGAGAGGAAAAAAAGAAACATACGGCAAATACAAGTATTGAAAGATGTAACTCAAGTCCTGGTGCAGCCATTTTCCATATATCAATTTAGCACAATTATTAGCACACTCTCCATGGCGTTCTCAGCTGCCATCGTTCATAATCTAAAGTGGTCTACCAAGGCTTTTTAAGACTGTTCAGTAAAGCTTAGAAGACAAAAATAAAATGACATCGAAAAAAGAATCATGGAGGAAATCTATATCTTAATAAGTGTGGAATATACGACATAAACTAAAATTGACAAATGACACTCTATCAACTGCTGCTGAACATTTCATGGCAGTTAAAGAATACTTCCAATTCTTTTTTACTGCACACAAGCCGATTCCTGGAGCTGCTTAGGTTTGGTAATAATGTTAAATAAACTCCAGTCTTGTCAAAAGGCCCTGCTGATTTCTGGGGTGATGGGAAGAGTTGATCACACTAATATACTGCATATTTATAGTTAAATGTAAAAGATATTCAAAAAAGGACTAAAATTATTGTACCAGACTGTTACATTTTGTGTTTGCCAGCATGATAACACAAAGAACTTTCCTGCCATTTTGCACAATCAAGGGGACAGCTATTACGGTAATAGATTTTTCTGTGAATTACCAAATTGGCAATATGTCTTTTTAGATTAGGCTTATTTGCTATCTCAATATTAATCATAATTTTGACCCCAAAGGTAGTGTTTTTTATTGACTGTCGCGTATGGCTCATATGACTATGATGTTGCATGCTTTTGCGGTATGGTTCACTGCACCACAAATAATTATTGGATATCTCCAATCCTCTAGCAAAACTGCAAAACAACTGCAGCAGTTTCCCACTCATGTCAACAGAAATGGTTGGTCAAAGGCAGGCAAAAGCTACATTTGGAATCCAGGAATCTTGCTACCCTTCTTGGTTTGAGTGTGGCTTAGGTTAAGTTCTTCCTTAAGAGAACAGAAGTTACCACAAATCTTAAGGAGGTCATGCAGAACACAGAAAATGAAACATAGAAAAGCAAAAAATACACCTACCCCATGGCTGTAGAAGTTCAGAGGCCCTTGCAGGCTCATCATTCTCCACCCCAGCTGATCAACTCCCAACTCAATAATGACATCAAATTTTGGTACAAAATGGCCCGTATATTGTACAATACCCTTGGCTCCCCAGCTCCTGGCCCTTTTGCCCCTCTTAAAAGACAATTTAAATAAAATAGAGCAAAAATTAAGTACTTATAGAAAAAAAAATATTTAGGCAATCTTACCAATGAGACAAGAAATCTTTTTTAAAATATCAGATCTACTTTTTCCCTGTTTTATTATTTTAATATTTATTTTAGTATGATTATAATTATTTTTTTTTTTGGATGGGCCAACTTCCTTCTAAGGAGGACAAAGACATTTTTGTTACAAAAGCAAAAACAACAATTTTTCCTTTAGTTTTTTACGTAACTTTCCCTTTTTTTTTTTCAGGCAAAGTATAACCTTGGTTTATATTCAGATCAGTTTATATTTGAGCATATATGGTAAATTTTATTTTTCTTTTCCCCTTAAACATTGACTGGGTTTTTTTGCACACAGGCTTGCATGAAAAATCCCTCCTTCAGCATATGGGAATCATAAAGTGCTGACTATTTTTACTGTTTCTAAATCAGTCTTGATAGTATTTGCTAAAATGTACACTCAATCAGTCAATATCCAGAGCATCCAACCAGTAATGTTAGGACATGTAGCAAATACTAATATTTTGCCCTGCCAAGAAGGTGCTTACTTCAGTTAGGAGATTTAACAAATCAATATGGGTTTTTTAAAGTTATTATGTGAAAGGGGATGGAGAAGATTATGCCCTGTGGGATTCCCATACATTAACCTTTTTTGATCTTTGTTATGACATTACTATGGTATGCTGTTTTGGGGGCATTTTTTCCTTTTATTGTAATACAGGGACAATGAACATAGCAAGGAGTTAACAATAAATGTCAACTTGAGTCAATACCTTAAAGAGAAATAAGTGCACCACCAAGAATTCCAGGCAGGATAGAAATAATACTATGCAGTAATCTCCTTGGACTAATATTGTCTAGTTATTTGTGCTTGATCCTTTATACTCACCTGCTTATTAAATACTGTGACGTTTTAAAAGCTTAGGTTAGCATTTAGCAGGCAAAGGTCCATATATATTTCTTATACAGAAATGTCGCCCATAAGCAACTCAATGCTACGGAAGTTATGGAGCCACCATATGGATGTATTTTCACTGTTTCTTTGATCTGGGTATGACTACTCTCCCTGGCATATCCGGCTGATGTTGTCTTCTTATTTGTACACACAGTATATGTATCTTATATGTATACTATATTATGAAAGACAGTATTAAATATTAAGTTTAAAAATTAGCATGCATAGACCTGTATATATTGCATACATAGACAAAGCAAAAATGTGCATATGTTTATTTATTTTTCATATTTATATTGATGTCTTTGGGTTACTATGGACTGTATTTATAAAACATGAAATCTGACATTCTGTCAAACATTCCCTCATGAGAATCCTCCAAGTTTATGTCTTTCACAAGGAAATGTCAGATTCCCTGTTTTATAAATAGAGCCCCATGTGTGTTGTCTAATAGGGGGAAAAGATCAAACACAAATATTATTTTACAAACATAAAAAGAAAATACCTTTTACAATCAAACGATTCACATTATGGGATAGCCATAGCATATATAAGTATATATCATAATTAAATATTTATTCTGATTCACAGTCATCCAATTACCTAATTCAGCAGGTTATAGAAGCCTTATCCATGTGACTTGAACATAGAAACTGAAAGGAATCTAAATTGCAAAAAGATTTGTTACATCACTGTTCTCTTCAGAAAAAAAGTTTTTAGTGTATCTGGGCTACACTGCGTTTGTTAGATTAGATTTTTTCTGTTATAAAGAGTATTTTAATCAATTATCACAACAACTGTAATCTGAAAGTCCAAAGATGAAGTTGGTTGCTTTTTTTAGAAAAACGTCTGACTTTTAGAATCTGATGACCTCAGGTTGTTCTATTACACATTGTATTAGAATTGAACTGACTTCAAACCTCCTAACTTTATCTGACTTTTTCATAGTAAAGTATTACTTTTATAATGCCATCATAAAACACCAAAAATCAACATAAAAGCACTTTTCATGGTCATGTCACTAATTGTCCATCAGAGGAGGTCACAATCTAATGTCCTTACCATTGTACAACTGGGAAACCCACATAACCACAGAGAGAGTGTAAAGTGGAACTATACGGAAAAACAAAATCTTAACAGGCATCTTTTTTGCAGAAAGGATAGAAAAGAATTCCTTATGCAATAAACCAAACTTACCTGCCTGGTCGCAGTCTTTTTTCGTAATCCACACAGCTCAATAGATGAAACCCACCATGACCAGTTGCCGGGAATGAGTGAACTACTGTGTGAATCCACAGTTAACTGAAACTGGCCTTACCGTTCAAGATAAATGAAGATCTGGAATCTGGAAAAGGCCCCGGTAAAGATGCCAGGGTCTGCACGTGAATTTAAAATTAAAGCAGAACTAAAAAAAAATCCTACTTTTAATTCTGCAGATCCCTCAATCATGCCGGAGATATCCTCGACTAGACCCCACACTGTCCTGCAATCCTTCTTCATCCCGACATCGAGGAAGTGCTGAGCCCTGCCATCTTTGTCTTCTTTCTTCTTCAGGCTACATGACCCCAACTTGCTCTATGCAGGTGCAAGATCGGGTGATGTAGTCCGTTGTAAATGGAGAAAAAATCTTCTGTGCATGCCCGATCTCCATCATTGGGGGGGAAGAAAAGCCAATTTCCTGCATGTACAGTGAGATCAGCACAATCTCACTGTACATGCAGGAAATTGGCTTTTCTTTCCCCCCAATGATGGAGATCGGGCATGCACAGAAGGAGCAGCCAAGAGTTTCAGGAAGGGCTTCACCCTTTTTTGGTAAAGAGCCTGCAAAGCAGTTTGGTTAAGAGGCCCAGACCCTAAAACCATGACAAAACATTGGAAATGTCATATGGTTGGAATCCCATCAAGTTATGCGCAATTAAGCTCCCTGTAATTTTTTAGAAAGGAAACATTTTTTATCAATTAAAGCCTAACAAATTATTTGGCACCTTTCATTTTAAGACCCAGCACACAGAAGCCCAGGTCTGCATTGTGCAAATGTAAATATGTAGACTGGGGTTTCAATATTTAATTTAATACCTTGTTCTGATGAGCTGTGTGTTTTTCTATCCATTATCATCTATTTTTCAGGCACATTGAACAATGTGACCAGGAAGGCCACTGAGATGAATACTGAATTGATAAAATGACTACAACAAACTGGAAACATTAATAATGAAACACATTATTTTCCCTTTTCTGTAACAAATCCTTGTTTAAGCTGTTATATTCCGCAAGAGTATTCTATTTTTTTATATCATTTTATGAGTTCACCTATAAAAGACAAAATTAGATTGTGCTAGGGAAGCCAAGGCAATCTGATGAGAAATTCAGGCAGAAGCATGGTGGTCTGCCGGACGGCAGTTGAGTGGTCCCACGAGTCGCCCCCTCTTTCCTGCCACAAATCCCATTCAGTTCCTTTACTTGTATTCACTTTTCCTGTTGTTTCCTATGTTTGCTTTATTACTAATGTGTTAGTTTATATAACTCTCAGGGATCATCCCGCAAAGGGAATTCTCTTCCATACATTTTGAATATGTAAATACTTTCAATTGGTCAGTTCAGGTGGCCTTGGCTTTAAGAGATTACAGCCCTTTAAATTCTAGCATGGATAATATATAATCCTGGTTGTACTCAATGATTTTCCAGTCTTTTCACCCCATTGACCCTGCTCTGCTCAATACAGAAGAAGGTTTGTATGTTTCTCTTGTATTTACAAAATAATTTAAGGTTAATAAACTTCCTGCTGTTTTTGGCCCTCAGAGGCAATTGTGATTTGCACCGTACAAATAAAATTAGTGCTAATCTACCATAATGGAAGCATGAACAGACGTTACCATAATGATAAGATGTCAAATGATGGGGTAATGTACAGATTCTCCATACGGTGGACTGGTTATTCTGACATCAGTCATTACAGTCTTTATGGGGTATTATCCTTCATCTGTGCAGATGATGTCGTCCTGTAAAACCACAGAAACAAATCACTGTCTTGAATCCTCCTTGTAACAGATGTGCTAATGTAATAATGCATACAAGAACTCGGAGAAAGATCTATCTCATGCATTCCTAAATAATAAAAGACTATGAATCTGTGGTCTTAGAGAAAGCCTTAAAGTAAGCATCTCAATGTTTACTATCACCTTTTAGAAAATATGGAAACATTTTTATGGTGAATGTTAACTGTATTTGTTGACTTTGGCCTGATTTATTAAAGCTATCCAAGACTGGAGAAGATAGACTTTCAATAGTAAAGCTGGGTGATCCAGCAAATCTGAAATGGATCTTAGCAAATGACTTTTAGGAAATCCATTCCAGGTTTGCTGGATCAACTAGCTTCACTGATGCTTTTATAAATAAGACCCTGTATGTTCAGAAGTATATGGAAACGCTGCTTTAGTAAAAATTGTGGGTTTAAAAAATGGAAAATATCTGGCCAGCAAAAAACTAGAGTTGCATAGGTAGAAAAAAATACACCAAGGCCATTGAGTTCATTCAGTTTTTGGCAGCAGTTGCTGAGAAGAAAGCGTCTTTAGTATTGTCAGAAGCCATTGTGACCACCTCAACACGCTTGACATAAGATGATACCTGCCAAACATAAAAACATATTTTTTTAATAATACTTAGATGTCTCGATTTGTGACAATGAAGTGAAATATAAGGTGCCTTTATAAATGCCTAAAAACTCGAGGGCTGTATGAACATTTATAAGTGTTTACAAATTAGGTCAGTGTAGATTTAAGCTACCTACACACGTCAGATACCAGGCGCCTGACATGAAGTACTTGTCTCTGGTAAAAATCTGATGTCTACAGTGGTCCCCTAATGCCACAGCAGATTGATGAACAACAGATCAAAAATGACCACCGTGCACTCTTATGGAGGAGAGCACAGTGCGGTGCCACTTGCTCATTCTCCTTCCATCTCCATTGAACAGAATGGCATTTTCTATACTGCACTCATTTGTTCATTTGTCATTGGAAATTATCACAAAATATTCATTTCAGCAAAAAATCATCTGACAGTCAATAGTGTCAAAGCTCCTTGAAGTCCGAATATTGTTGCCCAGCCCCAACATCAGAATGGCATAACAGAACCCAATCCTCTTATCAGCAAGGTTCTGTTATTTATTTTATTATCTATAACAAGCTAGGATTTGTTTTCAGCGTAAGGCATTGGACACAATAGCAGCTGCCAGGACATAAAGAGACCCTTATCGCACATACTATGAGCTCTTCCATCATACCCAACAAATGCAGCTGAAGAGAATAAGGGGTAAAAAGAGTATTTTTTTAAGTAAGCCAAATCAACTAATGTTTAATTTCCTGTAGCCCTCATTAATGATTCGGGTTATGCTCCAAAGTTCCTTCCATTTATCCCTGTTGCACTGGTATTTTGTATTTGGTTTAGTGGCAACACAAAGTGGAGAAGACGGTTGACTCTTGGCAAATGCTTTTATTCTATTAGATCAGCTGAATTACTGGTTGCTAGACACGAATAAATGCAAAATCAAAGATTTCCCTTAAAAATATAGAGCACCTAAATAAGAAACAAGTCAATAAATGCTACAATACCACACAGCATTGACCCTTTGAGTTAGGATAATATATAGTCAACAAACACACACAACATTCACCCGTCTGACATCATAACAGTCATCACTTTGCAATTCTAAGTGGTTATTGATCATCTATTAGTCCTTTTCTTTCACAAGGTGGATGGTTTAAGGAATATTTACAGAGAGATTAGTGGATCATGTATTGTTAAACATGTTTAGCTGATGGAGATTGGACCAGAGTTTAATATATTTGTTTTATTTAAAAAGAAAAGGGTCATATGACTATAATCTGTAACTACTATTACTATACTATAATAAATGTATATACTATAATAAATGTAATTTAGATTCTTGATTTATTGGTGATAGTAAGACTTTTTGAAATACATAATATGCAGTTTAAATCATCATTTAAACCACAAAAAAGTAAATAATGTAAAAGAAATAAAATAATAGTAATATTTGATATTGTTGGACCAACCCCTGCCATAAAAAGGATCAGACAAATTTGGCCTTATGTTAACTATTCTTTCCATGTGGTTTGAACAGTAAAAATTACAGAAATCTCCAGAACTTAGAACCACCAGTGCAGGCCAAACAAAGGGAACACAGGTGTAACAGATCCCTGCATTCCCAGGATTTGTACTGCCACTAGCTCTTCCTACTTTGAATCCCTCTGAAGCTAAAAGCCCTGTTCATGAATTTCCAGGTTCTCAGCTTAGGTCTTCTTCCTGCCTGTACCATGTGACTCCTTAAGGGGCTAGTATCCTCCTCAGACACACTCCATCTGCTGGTGGAGGTAGAAACATCACCTACTGTAGCTGTCCCTCTGGTGGTAGGTATCAGTACCTACCTGTCACATGATCTGCTTAATCACATGATCTTCCCTATATAAGAAAAAATTATTGGCAACGGGAAGTTCCCTGAACAAGGACAAGTCTGCTCTCCAGGCTTCTGTATGTTCCTGACCATAGCTATCCTGATTATCCTCAACTATGACTTGGCTTCACATACTGAAGCTTTGTCTGCCTGTTTGGTATCTGATCTGACTACCCCCTGATTGCTTCCTGGTTGACTACATATTTGTCCTTACCTATGCTTAAGATCAGCATCAGTCACTTGTTGCCAGTTCCGACGTGTGCAAGTTGCAACACATGTGCGAGTTGACCCACTAAGAAAAAGGAGGCAGAGTGGTAGCTGATCATGGTCTTTGGGATGAAGAAAAGAGCCTTTACAATCACTGGACTTCTCATAGGAATGGCATTCTGCCATGCATGCATGGACCAGCAATGGTTGTGTTTATGAAGTGTGGCAACTAGTTGCCCCACAGCAAGGATCTCCATGGATAATGGACAGATAAGGGGAAGACTTAGAGAACTTGGTGGAAGAGGTGGACCTTTCTTTGAACAATATCTAATAAGGTACACTTTAATTGTATAGCTGCTGTGCTGCCTCTCCCTTCCTTTTTTCCTGCATTCCATAATTGGTCATCATAAATAATCATATTTTTTTCATTTTTGGACATATTCAGCTGTTTATGGTCCCAACCCAATCATCTTGGGATCTGTCTGTCTTCTTCCAAAATCTGTTCTTTCTCTATCTATCTTGAAAAGATCATTGTTTAAATTTTGCTCCACCACTGTACTGTGGATATCATAATTAAGTGAACTGCAACAATAACCCAGATCATTTGTGTGACCCTTACTCAAACTTTTTAACATGGGGGAACCCTTAAAAAACTTTAAGGTACTTAGGGAAAATCTACTGGTATTTACTGTATCCACAACTCACAGTATATTAGCATGGTGGTCATTGGGAAGAATTTCTCTTACATTGCTGGTCATTGGGAAGAATATCTCTTACATTGCTGGTCATTGGGAAGAATGCCACCCTTACAGATAGCCAAAAAGATAATCGGTGTCACTTAAAAAGATCCAAATTGCTCATTCCTCAACTCTGAAGGAGTTCCAGTGAACCGTGGCTGACACTGCATTATAGTGGGAATGCACTGCAGATATATGTGCAAACACAACTCAGTCTGAGAAAAAACTGGCAGTTTATATGAAGCTGTAGCAAAATCCAAAGCTCCAAGTACTTTGTGCTCACTGATTGGGCTTGCGGCTTCAGACTCCACTATAACCACAGCTCACCAGATAACGCAAAAAGATCAGGTACAGCTATAAGAGCTCCAAAAGTGTGTATAGGTATGGTATTTCTGGTAAGAACCTGATATGATGATATCATCACAAAATGTAGAAAATGATTTTACTAGGTCTAGTGAAAGAAATGTACACTTCTGGTGTGATGTCTTTGTAAGGAAAATTTATGTATTTAACAAGCGTATAAGTTCAACTGTACATTGTGCAAACTAGACCATTGCATATGCTTTTGTTAAAATGTCACCTAATAAAGGCAAAATGGTAAAAACTATTGGGACTGTCAGTCATTTTGGCAGTAAATAGGTGGGGACCCCGAAGGTGACTAATAGCTGACAGTAAAATTACCATAATCAGGTTATTTGTTTGCCTTTATGAAAGAACTGCTAGCTAAGCTGTGCCTTTTACCATTATACAATTACAAGAGATCTGGCTTGAAAAAAATATATCCCCTGAACATATAATACAGTTATTATAATGGCATCCTCCAGACTTCACGTCTCACACTGGGACATGGTTGGGCTGTATGATAAAAGGCGCTTTTTATGCTCCCACAATGTTCAACGTTAATACTAAAGTTTTCTTTTATAGGCAAAGTAACATAGCCAGGTCATGTTTAACATACAGCTTCCTAAAATGCATTCCTCTTTTTATGATAGAATTTTTAACTTTTTATCTTTAAGATTTAATGCACAAGGCCATCTATGCTCACGATAACCGATATCATGATCACTAACCTCACACAATTCCTTAACATTTACAAGGACTCGAAAATTATGATTACTGGGTTTTGACATTCTGAAATTAAAACTTAGGTGTTTCTTTGTAATCAGAAATGTGTATTCAACACTTATTAAAGGAAGAAAGTTGTAAATGTGTTTTGACTTCCAGGGTTGTGAAAATGATATGGACACTGCCTTTTAAGCCTTGGAGAAGGCTTATGCTTATTAAGATTTACACCATTATTGAACATGCTCCATCTCCTATTTTATTCTTCTGCCCTCGATGTACACAGCTCCTAGCTGCCCCAAGCAATCTCTTGGCAGATGACACATGTGTCCTCATTTTGAGGACCCTTGACCTTGGAGGTCAACCCTAGGAGGTTGCCATAACATAGCAACCGCACTGCACATAACCAGATTTCCACACGCTTGCAGTCATGGCACTAACCTTCAAAGAACATGCACACAACCAATCTGTCTGCCAAAAAATATTCCCAGCCTCTCTGAAATGGTCTGAAATAGTCCTCACGTTGACAGCCTTTGAGTTTGCATGTACAGTGGGTTTGTTCTGGTATAGTCATCTGTCTATCCAATACTCATAGCATAGGGAAGTGTTATGGTTCAGCACGGCTCAGAGTCTACATGTGACTGTAAGTTTTGTGTTCATTGGTGTTTAAACATGTATAAAAGTACACTAAGGCTTTATTCACATTGGCAGTGGGAGTTGGCAGGGGAGCTGGTACCTTGCCAGCTGTTTAACTGCCCGTACTGGTGCATTGGATCTTAGACCAAAGTACATTTAAACATTTTAAAAAGGACAAATACCATTCTTTGCCACTCTATACTTTTCTCTATAAGCTGCCACGGGAGACATGTAGCATCTCACCACAGAGGAGGTTTAGGGATATGAAAAAATGGTACCCATACCACAACCCCATGGGCGGTCTAAACATAGACTTACCCTATAAAGCCATGACCATACTGAAAGCAAATGTTTCTCAGCAATCATGTAATGAAAGAAAAATAAGTATTATATGTTGTTTCTATCCATTACAATAGATTTTCTGCTTATAAGTTAAAATTTTATAAATTTGATTGCTTGTTCTGAAAAATGTTGTTATGCTCCATGTTAATAAAATGTCTTGTTGTGTACATAAGGATACCTTGGTCGTCTTGTTCTCTGTGAGGCATTTTGAGAGAGGGATAATCTATTGATAAGTTGTTCCAAAATATAACAGGAGCTAGTGTCTTCTATGATTCCTTGTAATGTCTCTGTAAATAATAATGTGCTGTGCGTGCAAATTCTTAATGAATGACTTAATATGTAAGATGCTTGCTGTGGAGGATCTGCATGGCAGTTGTCCAAAATGTTAGCTTACAAAGCCTTCAATTTGGCCACCAAGTCAGATCCTCAATATTACATTGTACTGAGGGTCTCCACATTATTTTTTTGCTTTTCTATTGTTAACTCTTACTTTGTAGCTTTCTTTTCTAAATATTCCTTACAAAATTAGGTTTTTGATTTCCTTAATGGTTTAAAGAAATATATGTTACTTTTTATAACTTTAGACCAATGATCATAGTTTATAGATTGTATTAACCGTCCGCTGCCTGTTTTGAAGCAGAAACAAATATCCTGTTTAAAACTTTGGAATCAAGCTGGTTTTTATTGCAGAAAGGGACAGAAGATGCCCCCTCAGCAAATAAAGCATTCTTACCTGCCTGATCATTCTCTTCATCTGTCAAAACGGCTTTCCCTGCTGTCAGGACTGAATAAACAGGTACAAGGAGTTAAGTCCTCCAGGCCCAGCCAATACATGATGGGCAAAGATCGAAACCAGGAAGAGAAGAAAAAAGAAGATGGTGATGCCTGTTTCTCTGCAGAATAGAGACAGGTGAGTTATTTAATATTTTGCGATCAGACAGGTGAGGTTATTTTATTGGAAAAAGGGTCATTGTCTGTCCTTTTTAAAATAAATGATCCACATTATTATTATTACTACTACTACTAACCGGTATTTTATAGCGCCATAATATTACGCAGAGCTGTGCATTAAATAGGGGTTGTAAATGACAGACAGATACAGACAGTGACACAGGAGGAGGAGAGGACCCTGCCCCTAACAGGTTACATCGAGAAGGTGGGGGAAGTATCACACAATAGAAGGGGGGGGGGGTATGGAATGGGGGGTAAGTAGTGAGAATTTAAGAGACTGAAGCAGACGAATAGGCAAGTTTGAAAAGATGAGCAGAATGTAGGAGCAAGCCAAACAGAATGAGAAAGACCATTCCAGAGAGTTGGGGCAGCTCTTGAAAAGTCTTAGAGCCATGCATGTGATAAGGTTATGAGTGAGGCAGTCATTAGTAGGTCATTTGAGAAGTGAAGAAAGTGACTAGGGGAGTATTTTTCTATCAGGTCAGAAATGTAGGTGGGACAATAACTGTTGAGGGATTTAAGGTGAACCACAGAAGCTTGAATTTGATTTTACGGTGAAATTGAAGCCAATAAAAAGAACTTCAAAGAGATGGAGCAGAAGAGGAGCGGTGGTCTGGAGTGTTGTAGTCTGGCTTTGTAGTCCATGAAGTCAATGCTGAGACCAGATTTCCACCACTTGACTTCAGCTGCATGAACAGTTTTTTGTAAATGTTTGGTATGATTGTTGTGCTAAGGTCAGGGGGTTGCAGGAGGGGGGTAGCGGAAGGTGGCAGGGGCAACCTTATCCAAAGCGTGTGGTTGAACTGAGTGGCAGCTTTATCTGGAGATGTTATTTTAAAAAGAGTGGGGGTTAGGGACGTAAGGCAGTGTGAGAATGGGTTGTTTTTAAGGTTACGATATCTCTCTGCCATTGATCAGTCTGGGATGTGGCAAAGGGGGGGGGAAGAATTAGATAGGGTAAAGGTGATTAATTTGTTATCAGAAAGGGTAAAAAGGCGAGTTGTCAAGGTTGGTGAGGATCTACTGTCTGACTGCAATTTTTTGAAAAAGGATTTAATTCCGCCTTAAAGTAGACCCATACCATATCACTTTATGTTCATAAATCATCACCATATCGAAATCAAAAAGTTGCACTTCCATATTTTCAAACCAGATTAGTTGTATGGTCTGGACCTGTAACTCTCCTATAGAGGAAGAATTAAATATTTTAGAACCCTGTGGCGTTATCCATTTTGATTGTGATTAAATGAATGTGTGTGTAAGTAAAAATTCAGGTATTTATTTTTTTTTTTATGCAGCACTGAATTTTTCCAAAGCCATTTAAAGAGCCCAAAGTCATGTCATTAAAGCAGCCCTATCATTGGATGTTTAACAGGCTGGCTGTTTCTTTTCTTATAAAAGAAAAAAATATTTTTTTGTAATATTTTTTTTTTACAAATTTTTTACAAATACTTGTGCACATATACTAGGAGACTGCAGGCTGCTTCTTCTACACATGCCCGAGAACAGGTAGGTGTCATCAAGGACTTTCCTGTAGTGTAAAAAAAGTGCTTGATTTCAGGCATGCGCATTAGGATTAACATTTTTTTTTACATTTGGAGGTTGACATGTCACCTAATATGCACAGTGCAGGGTCGAGGAACATGAAGAAGAATCAGGAAAAAAGACATAAGAAGAAGGCGGCACTGGACAGAACAGCAAGTGCCAGAAAGAAGAAGAAAGCCAAGATAGCATGGAACTTGCTGGGCTCAGTTTGTAGATGGATCGAGAGCTTTTCTCAGGAAAAGATAAGTGAAAGTTTGTGAAAGTTCCACTTTAACTGTTTCTAAGACAAGCTCACTTTTTAATGTCCCTACCACCATCACTAACATAGTCTAGGGCTACAAACACACGCTAGAAAAGTTCTTTCACGACCACTTCCAGTGTACGATTAAAAGATGAATTAACGAGTGTTGTACATACAGCGCCATTCTGTTCTATGGAGAAGGGAGGGGGAGATGAAATGATGCACTCTCTTCCCTTCATTTCCATTGCCGTCGTTCATCTTCTTTGGTTCTTCATGGATCCACCAGGACAGATCAATGAATGATATCAAACAACCCCTGTACACATCAGATTCTCATCCAAGATTAACCGATAGCTTGTATCAGCTGAGAATTATCTGACGAGTGTACATACCCTAAAACCATCTTGGAAGGGAAAGTCACTTAACCTAAAGGTATGTTTTCTGGGGGAACAAACCTCATGCAAATAATACCTTGTCCAGAATTCAAATTTTGGACCTCCAGGATAAAAATCCACCCGATATAGTTGAGTAGTTGCTTGGAAATCATCACTATCCAATTCTGAATTCAGAATTGTTGTAAATTATTTGCAGTTTCTTAAAAAAAAGTTCATACAAAGCTCATCACATTGTCAGATATGTTTCATGTGTACCTTTTAGCATGCCTTTCTGGTGTCTGTGGCTTTTAGCTGCTCATGGAAAGCCATTTGCTTTGTACCCCTGTGTGTTTTTGTGGTGCCTTTTTCAGAAGGTGATTTTCAGTCTCAATTTAGGTTTCCAATTTGTCTGAAGGGGGGATCTTTGCAAATCCAGACTGCTTGCATTTTAATAGCTTACATTAGTCAATTAAGTGTATCAGTTGAACTACAAACTTTCTGCAATTTACTATATAGACTTAATATATCCACATATGTCTACATGTGTACACAAGGTCAAGTTGGAGGGAAGACGAAGACTCTAACCCCTAAAGAATTCTAATTAATAGTCATTCTGTTCTCTGCAAACTGGGACTCCTTTACAGCTTTTTTGGCGAAGCTGAGAAAAAAGATATAGAGCCAAACGTAAAACACATATCCACACGTGTCTACCGGAGAAAGCCTGGATGTCTTTCAGAAGCTGAGGTCAGTGCTTGTGTGAAGGGAAAGACACAATCCAAACTTAAGCACCTTTCCAGATAAAAAAATAAAATAAATTGTAAAACTGCTTTACTGCTTTTTGGATTCCATTATGCTGACAGTAAAACTACTACGTACAATTATATACTAACTGCCCACTCAGGAAAATTAATACTTACACACATCAGTCTTTTACCCTGTGCCTCCATATAAATGCAGATGAGGTATTTGCAGCGAATGGACAAAATGCATTTCAATAATCTACACAATAAAACAAGCAGACAGTAAACTTAAAAAATCAATATTTTAAAATCCCTTTGGTAATCTTCTGTTATTCCTTTTTTCTTTTTTATGGCTCTTTGGGGGAACAATGAGCAAGGCAGCAAAGATCATAGGATGTCTGTCTGTTCCATAGAACTTGACCTTGACTGTAATGTCAGACTGCAAAAAAAAATAACACTTAATAGGTGCAAGCATTCCAAGCATTTTATAGTGAGATGAGCAAAATGAAACAGAGCTCTTTGTTTAATGAATAAAAATAGACATTACACTTACTAAAGAAAGTCTATGTGAATTTAAACTAGATAGAACTATTAAAGGAAAACAGTGGTCTATTTTTCATGAATGGCAAACTCTGATTAGTTTGTAATGAGTCTGAAAAAAACCCACAGGAGCCAATGTGCTAATTAATACAGCAGCATTCTCATTGGAGGGTATTTGCTAGGGGTAGTTCAACCTAAAAATTACCAGCCAATGGAACGTACATGGTTGCAGTGTTTTTCATTGGTGGTGACGGCCGGGGCTGTATTACCTCTAACAAAGAACAGGAATTGGAATGTTGTCTGTGTTAGTTAACTTGACGAGCAGTGAACAACTAGTTTGCCAAAAACCCAATTTATGAACATCTTCCTTTTTTTTTTTTTACTTTAAAAAGCCAATCACCTTAACCTTTGCTTGCTAATGCAAAGTAGTTATATTTTCAAAATCGGCAACTACTCAGATCAAGTTATATATAGAAAAAGTCAGGTGCACATGGGCAGGGCAGTTCACAAAATGCATAACAAAAAATACCAGTTGGGCCACTAAAAAATTGTCTAAACCCCTGGTGTCCAAACTGCAGCCTTGTGATCACATTTTACTCTTTTATTATTACCTAGCATTTATATAGTGCTGACATATTATGCAGCGCTTCACAAAATCCATATTCATGTTACTAACTGTCCCTCAAAGGAGCTCACAATCTAATGTCCCTATCATAGTCATATGTCATTATACATAGTCTAAAATCAATTTGGGGAAGCCAATTAAGATAACTGCATGTTTTTGTAATTTGGGAGGAAACCAAAGTACCCAAGTGAAAATCACACAAAGACAGGGAGAACCTGCAAACTCCATGCAGATAGAGTCCCGGGCCATGATTTGAACCTGAGACCTAATGCTGCAAAGGCCAGAGTGCTAACTTATGAACCACCAAGCCTATAAGGACACTAACGATTCTATCTATCTAGATGCCAGTAAATAGTTATAGAATGAGTTCCAGAAGTTAAATAACTTGGTTTATTACTATCACACAAACCTTTTTCTGGATAATCTTATCTTGGAATTTTTTTTTCCTGTGATATTTTTAGGATAATATCAATAGTGTGATTTTTTTAAGATGTTGTAGATAAATTGTTTAAACTATTGTTTTAAAGCAGATTTTTGTTGCACATAATTGATCGTTCATATTAATTGCCACAGATAGCAAATATTAGGAGGGTGAGGGAAGAGTTAACAACGTTATGAGCTGCACATCTATTTTTAATATTTTAGGAGCATTACAGTCACATATCTATGTCTGTAAAAAAATAAAAAAAAAGAATGATCAAAATGTTCTAGATCGTGCACATTTCTAAGGGGGCCCAGATTCCTTCACGTCTTAGCTGTTCATATGATTAGACAGAACTCGAGTACTCTCTAAGAGGTTTGATTGACAAATATTGCTCTATTCAAAATCCAGAGATATTCAATTTATAATTAATTACAGAGACACAATGACATTCAAATTGTAAGACATTTTTTCTCATGAAGCCAATTAGACTGTTCATTCCTTTATTGAAAGCATTTATTCTAGCCTGCATATGTGGAATATCACTTAGTGTTAACAAAAAATGGGTACCTCGTGAATTAGATGAACCAAAAAAATCCATCAAGCGATATATATTTTTTTCTAACATTCTAGATTTTCTTTTCCATCAAGCAGTCATTTTTTTTTTCTTGCTTGCTTTGAAAGCTGTATTAACTTGGATCCTTGCATTTGACATATGTCGGTTCACTTGGATTATTATATAATAAGTATGTAATTGCTTTAGTAGGAAAATATGGTAAGATTGTAAAAGAAAAAAAAAAGAAAGAAAAGAAACTGTGCATATAGAGTATAAACCTCATATGGAATTGTATTCAGATGCTGGTTACTGTGAGTTTCTGAAATTGTAATTGCACAAAGTACTATGACTTATTTATTAGGTAGATAAAATATTCCAAATTTGGAGGTTCAGTCTGGGTAAAGGACTTATGTTTGGGCAAAAACCAACCCCTTTCCTTAATTATTCTTGTTTAGTCAAAAATGTTTAAAACATTTTTTTATGAACCTCAATCAGTTATCACAGGACCTGCTTTCAGAAGTGATCCACCGATACAATATAACCAGTTGTGTTGCTGCATCATGCCACCTGAAATCTTCAGGACCCTTCGCATTGACTTTCCTTACAGGCATATTTAAATATGTTTGTGTTACCAGCACCTGAAGAATTAACCTCTTACTCTGCAGTCCAGAAAGAAGAATCCTAGAAGAACCTAGTAAGTCACGTGGCTATGAATTTAAATAAGTTGAATAGGCTGAAATGAGGCATTTCATTTAGTTTGTTTAAAAATCTAATTGCTTAAGTAGAGAATATAATAGGTTCAGTTTAGTTGTGAGGTTTCCCAAATATTATTTGGGTAGCAACTTGCATGTCACGCTTGAGGAGACAGGGCCACTAGGGGGCACTACGGCTTGCATGGAGTTGGTGTGAGGCCTGAGAAGAAGAGCAGAGTATAAGCAGTAACCATGTCTTCTCCAGAGCCTCTAGTGGTGAGGATGTTGCGCTGCTGGTTACTGCCAGGTTGCAGTCCTCAGGCACACAGGGTGGGCAGGAGGATACATACCGTGTTTCCCCGATGATAAGGCAGGGCCATCAAATAAGACAGCCCCCCCTTTTTAGGGAAAAATGAAAAATAAGCCCCCCCCCCGCAAATAAGCCACCCACCGATTACTTACCAGTTGGCCTTCCAAAAAAATAAGACAGTGTCTTATCATCGGGGAAACAGGGTAGTACCAAATTTCTAAGCAGAAGAATTGTCAAGGAAGGCTGGGGGTCAAGGCAGGCAGCAAGCAAGAGAGGTCAGGTCACAAGGCAGGGGTCAAACACCGGGGATCCAGGAAATAGACACCAGTGACACAGGGGGCACTGCAGACTCAGTGAACACAGGAGACAGTGGAAGCAACAGGAGGCACACGTGACACAGGAATATCCACAGACAGAGAGGAATACTGGAACAGTACAAAGGAGTTGGCTGGAAACAACAGACTGGGCAACAGGGAGGTAACACAGGAGCTGGACAGAGGAAACACTGCATCAAGCAACAGATGTACGGGAACTTTGGAGCAGAGGTGGGGCTCGGCATTAGTGGAGACACATTGCAGGAATGCTGGGTGCTGTGTCTGAGCTAGCTAAAAAGCCAAAGAAGATTAAAAGGGTATTTCCTGATTGGCCGGCGGCATGGGCAAAACTGATAAAACTTGGAAGAACAGGCATGCCCAGGGTCAGAACTTCCCGCACGCGCAAATGAAGGCCCCCCAGAGAGTCCCCAGTCACCAGGGGCCCCTGCTGCAACTCACATAAAGCTCACAGGGCAGGCTGTATACTAAGGGCAGGTGCTGCGAGGGCAGACTTGCAGCCAAGGACCATGTGACTTGCTGCAGGGGCCCCTGCTGGCTAGGGGCCGCATTGTGTTCTATCCAACAAAGCTGCCTGTGAAATGTACCTACGCAAAGGTCCTGTACCAGTTGGCAAACATAATGATATAAGCAGCAGCACAGTGTGATAATTATTAGTACTTTAGTTATTAGAATTTCAAAATATAGGGTTTTAAAACTTGTAAAAGTTGAACATTGGGGGTGCTGTTCCAAAAGCAAGTGCACCTTGGTGTCAGAAATTGAAAATGCAATTTGGGGACCCCAGGCATTTGTATTGCAAGGAGCAATGGGGGGGGGGGGCTTAATTTTTTTACCTACCCATCACAAAACTATAACTATACTATGCAATCCTGTCCACTTCCCTTCTTTGAACCCCAGCTTCTCTATAACAAGGTAGGTGTAGAAAACCGAAAATGTAGGTGTAGATGGGGGTCACCCGTGGCTAACATCCCCTAAAAGTTCATTACCATCAAAACATGCTGACCTGTTACACTTAATTGTCGGCTGGTTTCCTGGATCACCCAGGTTCTCCTATGATAGTCTATCTTCTTCAGTCTTGGATAGCTTTAATTAATCAAGGCCATTGTCTGGTGTACTCTCTTCCTGTATTTTTCAAACTACAATGACTTTGTTTAATTCAGAAGGACATTCAAATGGTTGTAGTCTGATGCCAGCCATATGCATTTTAAAATACTAAAGTGAACAAATAAACAAAATATCTGCTATTTTGCTTGTGTGCACTGAGCAATCAAAACACCAATTTTCTACCCTTGGGGGCAGTTAGTAAGTGTAATGCAGAGTATTTCTATTTAAATCCCATGTGTACAAGTTTATAAGGTTACGGAGCAGCTGCCATTGCACTTTGCTTTGCATTTATAAAAAGGATATTAAAATATCTTTATGAAATTATAAAGGCATTATAAATCAGCTGCCTCTAGGGAAGCCTAGGACTTCGCAGCTATAGATAAATGTGCGTTGCTTTAACTGAATCCTTTTATCAGTGCACAACCAATTAGAAGTTCATTGAGAATCAATTTCCAAGTCTCGCTTGAGATATAACTATAGATCTGGTCCCAGCACTGCTGATTATCTGTGTAATAGAATATTTGATTGATTAATTGTAAATATTAAAACGGCTTTGAGAAATGAGAAGGCAGAGTCTGTCTATGGATAAAATATGTCAATGTTTACAGAGAAAATTTTATGTGACATACACTAAAATTAAAGCTAAACTCAATAAACAATGTTTTTTGTTTTTATTTTTTACCCAATTATCCTCCTTCCTAAGCACAATCCATTAATAATTATAATTTGTTTAAATAATAAAGTAATCAGCATGAAGCTTCAATAATAGTTTCATTATACCCCTAGACAATTTCTTTGGAATGTTTTTGGAGAGGGAGGCCGGACATCTGTGCGTGGTGACAGGGGAGCTCTATTCTCCACTATCTATTTGTAGCTCATTTCTACTTTGTCACAACCCTCGTAGTCTGTGTGTATGAGCTTTGTTTTTTTTCTGCATATATGACATAGCTAAAAATGTAATATGGATTTGAATTTCTTCTTTACATGCGGAGGGAAAAGTGTGAGGTGGAAGGGGGTTAGAAAGCAAAAGGAAGAAAGGTGGAGGGAAAAGGGAAAAGAGACGCATAATAGGGAGGGAAAGAAAATAGTATTTATTATTATTACACAGTATTTATATAGTGCCATCACATTACAAAGTTCAAAGACGTGACACTAACCGTCCCTCAAAGGTACTCACAATGTAATGTCCATGCCTCAGTCATATGTCATTATTGTAGTCTAGGGTCAATTTTTTGGGGGAAGCCAACTAACCTAACTGCATGCTTTTGGGACGTTGGAGAAAACCCATGCAGACACTGGGAAAACTTGCAAACTCCATGCAGATAGGTCCCTGGCTGGGATTCAGCGCTGCAAAGGCAAATGTGCTAACTCCTGAGCCATATTAGAGTCAGGTTTCCCAACCTTTTTAACATGAGGGAGCTCCTTGAGATAACATTTGGGTCTTCAATTGAACCCCTTCTATATTTACTATATCCACAACTCACAGTATATTAGTCTGAAGATCAGTGGGAAGAATGTCTCTCACTTTGCTGATCAGTGGGAAGAATGTCACTGTTACAGATACCCAAAGAGATCATTGGTGTCCGTTAAACTGGCCTGAGAGTCACAAATTGCTCATTGCTCAGGGAAACCCTAGTAACCTCTGGAGGAATCCTGGTTGAGAAACACTACCAAAAATGAAAAAAAAAAAAACTGAATATATATTTATTTATAATAATGGGTTTACAAATTAAAGGATTCTAGTGCCTAATGTGAATTTCATACATTTTTGCTTGTATTCAATAATTGTAAATGACTAGAAGTGTGAACCAATCTACAATATAAAACAGTTGATTTATACACTAGCCAAAAATGTAATACAAGCTTTATAAATACGGTGCTATAGATTAGCAGAAGTATTAAGGAGGGCTCAAAAGCCCTCTTTAATAGTAATAGTAAACATAGCTCCCATGGAAGCACCGCACCTCTGCAAATACCAACTCAAAAAAAAATATCATCAATGCACTGCTTGCACAATGAATTCTTGGATCTTTATTGTGTACTCAGTATACAGATTTAGATGACGTACAGATTATTTGAAACAGAAGAATACAGAGTTGAAGCATCATACATCATCATGACATATTTGCCCTTCAATTTTCTGTATGGTGTGCTAAGTATTCCTTTTAAAGGTTTGCAATTGCTATACAGGGCTGGAGAAATCTCTCCAACAAATCCCCAAAGGTCTACAGAGGAACCCAATTCTGGCAACAATTGGCCTGCCAATAATGGAGGATCTCCCGTTAAAACCCTGGGAAGATGATGAAAGGCAAGGGTAACAGGGTGAGTACATAATTCTATTTTCTAGATCCTCATTAAATACCCCAATTATATTTAACATTTCTGTTTTGTCCTTTCCTAAAAGATGCAGTAGGATCATTATTCAAACAAATAGAAGTTGTTCATTAGCAAGCTGTCTAAGAGCTTCCTTATTGTAATCCTCTGAAGATTTGCTTAGCATAGTAAATGACATGATGCTGTGTTTACTTTAATCATCCAGACACGTGCAAGTAAAAATCCTTTTTTTCTCTGTTCTATTGCACATGATTGTGATTTCAAAGCACAAACAGCTTCACAACATATTTACTAAGCTAAGTAAACCTTCATTTTGCTAAGGTTAACAATGTTTTTAAATGAAAGGCAATATTCGTGCAACGTGCTGCCAGTCACAGGTGAAAATGGAACAGGAAATTGTACATTGTGGTGAAGATTTACGGAATTACGCTCACAAAGTCAGCAAAAAAAAAAAATGAAGATGATACAACTAGCCAAACAAAATACTCCTAGGCAGGTCAACAGACCAAGAACAAACAGAATCGATACAAAGCCAGCTATAATCTAATCTGCTGCAAACCCAATAGTTGTCTGATTTTATTAGTATTTTCTAGGCATACAAAGTTTATGTAGTGCGCTGCAATTGTGTACTATGCATTCCCTATTTATTAGACAATGCACCGCTAATTTATTGAGAGATCCTGTGTTTTCTGTACAATAAAAAAAAGAAAAACTCTCCACATTTCATTACAGAGCTAGGAAATTTCTTTATTTGTAGTTGTGTGAGATATATATATATATTTCTGTGACTAATAGTTTTTTGAATGATTATGAATAAAATATTCCTAATTCTTTATCGAATGCTAAATTGATCATGTATGATTTTTCTTACCTTACTTTTATTCAGTATTTATATAGCGCCATCATATTACACAGCGCTGTACAAGTCCAATGCCCAAAGTCATGTCACTAGGTGTCCCTCAAAGGGATTCACAATCTAATGTCCCTACCTCAGTCATATGTCATTAATACAGTCCAAGGTCAATTTTGTGGGGAAGCCAATTACCCTAACTGCATGTTTTTTGTGATGTGGGAGGAAACACACACAGACAGAGTCTGCAAACTCCTAGCAGATAGAGTCCTGGCCAAGATACGAACCTGGGACCTAGCGCTGCAAAGGCCAGAGTGTTAACCACTGAGCCACTGTGCTTTATATCTTAGGCTGTGTACACATGTAGCTGGAAACGATCTTTTGTGCTCAAATTAGTGTCAGATGAATGAAAAAGTGCTGTACACACAGCGTTCATTCTGTTATATGGAGTGGGGAAGACGCAGAAGCAGCAAGCACTGTGCTATCCTCCCTTGATTTGTATAGCAGTTATTCTCCATTGGTGGTTCATGGATCCATGAAAGATGAGGGGTGACTGCTGTACACGTTAGATTCTCGGCCAAGACCAGCATGACTGTTTGTATAGGACAAGAATCCTCTGACATGTGTACATAGCCTTACACTTGTATACATAGCCTTACACTTGTATACATAGCGTTACACTTGTATATTCCCTGGGAGTCACAGCAATTTCTCATATGGGCCTGTTTTTTCTCCAAAGCCTTTAAATAACAAGGACAAACAAAGCTTTCTTTTGCTGATGTCTTATTTTATTTAATCTACCCAATCGAAGGTACACAAAAAACCTTAACCTTAACACATAAGAGAAACCATAAAAAATGTATTTATTATGATTCTAAAGTATTAGAATCATAATATTAGGATTTATTAGGATTCTAAAGTCCTTTAGTAAATGATCTTATATATATCTCGGGTCTTTTAAAACAGCACAGTGCTATAACCTTTTTATTATGAAGTAGAGGAAGCATTTCAAACCATGGTACATCATTCCATCTTTACAACACAATGTATGTCATTACAAAGTGCTTTTTTTCTTTTGAAATTTTGTTGGATGGTTGGTTTTTGACTCCATAAGTCCATAAAGAAAAAGATATGAAGCAAAACAATGTGTCATAAAAGTTAATTAATAATTTTGGATGATTATGGATGATTACAAGTGGATTGGTAAAGGTAAGAGATGGTCACCTATGACAGATTTGCTTGATATTCTGCAAAGTATTTTGATTGCCCCACAATAAAAAACAAGGGACTCTACTGTACAAATGTTGAAAAAAGTATTCGGTGAAGGTCAGCAATTTTTCTGGGACAATTAAGGCCAATAACAAAATATATAAAAAAAATCACTTGGTTAAAAATTGTTAACATTTTACAAAACTAAAAAAAAACACAATAAAAACCATGAATTGCACACTAGACTCTCCTATTGGGGTATCCCTCGCAGGGGTCTACGGGTTTTGCAGAAATCTCCGCTTCATCAGGCGAAAGGAGATCTATAATTATGAAAGCATATTTAATCAATTTCTTTACATTTCAATTTAAAAATTACAATCACGTATAAAAAAAAATATCATAAATAAATGTACCTGGTGTTCATATATATATGGCACCCCTCTCCCATAGAGTGGTATAAGCACGAGAAAAATGGCGGTGAAAACATATCTTTGCACTAGCCCGATCGAACTATATAACAGAACAAGGAGTCTACAGTCTATAAGTTATTAATATTTCTTAAAAGTTAAAAAAGGGGCCCACAAAAATTGGTGTCCTTCACCGAATACTTTATTAGGGATGTGACCGGTTGTAAAATATTAACAGGCGGGATGTTCCAATAATACTCATACAAATGTTAGTATATGGGGGGAGGGGGGCCTCTTCTTGTGTCCTGTAAAATGTTTATTATAGAAAATTATTTTGATACTGGTAACTTATATTATGCTAAAGGGATGTAAAGGATTTTGGTAAATTCCTCTTCAGTATCAATTTTTTGAAGAGTTAAGAAAATAAGGTCAAAGTATTTTCAAAATCCAATGCTAAAAATAAAAGGGGGTATTAGTGTTGTCAACATACTGTCTGGGGCAAATTATTTGTTTGGCAGAAAAGAATAATCCCAGTTTGTATAGTATGTAAAAGGGTAAGAAGGAACTAATCAATGTATTCAGATTGAACGTAAATATTTTAAAATAACGTTTTAAAATAATATTCAGAAGGATATCAGTAAGTAGCTTTTAGGGTTGTTTAACTGTAGGATACACATTTCTCAGTAAAATCTAGGTATATAGGGGCATCAAGCAAACATGAAATTTTTACAATATTGGACATCATAGCCATCAGGGCCAAACGTTTTATGCAATTTAGTTTTTTTCATATAGCTCCTGTAATTTTCCGACAAGTTTCATTGCTGGTTTAGATATAACTAAAGCGGTTGCTAAGTTTTAAGATCATTTTGAAGATTACAATGCTTCCTCCTAGTATTTCCAAAAGACTTCTCAAAGATCCACACTTGGCAATCTGCAGGGTCATTGAAAAAGCTTTAATGTAGTGCACTTAGGAGTGTAAGACTCTGATCCTCCTCTTCAGAACTTATTATTAGACCAAGCGCCTAGGTATTTTTTGGTACCTGAATATACCAAGACGTCTGATAGTGTTTTCTTCATAAAATGTATTTACTGCTTACTAATATTATTTTTTTTTTCTCAGGAAGACTGACAACTTTATGTTAACACCTAACTATAAGTTCATCATTTTTTGGAAAAAAAATGTTAACAACAATTACAGTCTCTACAGTTGACCAATCAATTAAAATAAAATGAAAATTAAGTTACCTTAGCTTCTTCAGATTAATGCCAGGTTAAAGTTAGACTTTTGAGAACTATTATCCTTAACTGTCTGAGAGTGTGATAAGCAGTCCACAAATAAAGACTGATGTTGGGTCAAAAGTTGCGGTGACATTGTGCTACAAATAACTCAAAATTTAATTGATGTAGAAGGTGACTCACCGTGTTATTGATATAAACACCAATGGGCAGAAATAAAGAGAAGAGTCAATGGTTTGTGGAAGATCTTCTCCAGAAAAGAGGAAGCTGCTTTCCATTTTTTATTTTTGAGTGGATTTACAGCTGCTAATTGCATGCATGCTAAGTATAGCATTTACAAGTATTTAGTACCTTGCTAGGAGATCCCAATGTTTCATCTATCTTCCTTTTTCTGCATCTAACACCATTGTTGTCACCTTCCAAGGCCAGTATCTACTTTCTGGGTGAAGCATGAAAATCCTAGAGCTTTCACAAGTCTTTTGCTCTAGTTTTTCTCATACATCGTAACCTCTGGTCGTCTTGAAACTTCTAAAGTACCTAAAACGTACAATGTTAGGTGAGTACCAGAGAACTGGGAGAAGCTCCTTTCCATATGCAGTAGGATAATGACATTATTCTTACACGATTCTCTTGAGGTCTAGCACAAATGCTGCATTGCAGGTAAAGGCTGGCTTTTACCACCCCGGATGTTTACTGTCAAACACTAGGCACCCAGAAGCAGTATGAGGCTGTCATTACTAGGCATTTTAAGCATTTGCAAATGTATGAGCGGGCATTTGCAATAGGCTGCGAAATTCTCCTTTTTTCCTTTTTTTGGCTTGAACAACTTATAAGAACTGCTTAAATGCTTAAAACTGCTTGACCAATTTAGGTCTATAGAGTAGTTGAAGCAGGAAAAATGTTGCAATCCTACCACGTTCTACCACTTATCAAGTGAATAACAAATGTTTCCATTTGGTCCAATGTTACCCATTTTTTGCAAGTGGTTTTGTGTGATGAAACCTCAAACTCCCTCAAAAAAACTTCTAGTCTGAACCCAGCTTTAGGGCTATTATTTTATGAAAAATTATCCATATTTTGAAAAGATTTGTTGGAAATTGTGGCATGAGGCTTATTATATTATTATTAGCCAGTATTTTTATAGCACAGCAACATATTACGCAGCGCTGTACAAAGTCCATTGTCCTATCACTAACAGTTCCTCAAAGGGGCTCACAATCTGATGTGCCTACTGTAGTCAAATGTCATTAATCCCCCTAGCGGTAACTCTGAGTGTGACTCGGGGTGGATTTTATCTGCATAAAGTGGAGTCATTTAAAACTTAAAAAAACCCCACTTATCATGCTCCGTCGGTGTCCCCCGGCATCCTGCTGGTCCTCGCAGGTCCTGGGGACACGTCCTCCTCAGATCTTCAGCCGCAAACTCTAGAGACGATCTCCGGGTCTTCCCGGTGACACCGGTGCATGCATTGGTGCAGACGGGAGGTTCAGCGGGAAATTCAAATAATTTTGTATTAGATTTAATACAAAATAGCTGTATTGAGTCCAGTACAAAGAAATCTTATAAATAATATATATATAATTATATTATATATATATATATATATATATATATATATATATATTATACATGCCACTGTAGAGTTAAATTACGTTTCACTGTTTTTTTTAAAAAAAATTTTAACAGATTTTTGTTTTTGGGTTTTTTATTTAAAGTTTATTATTAAATTTATTAAATATTGGACACATTTCGGTGAGTTATGCCTAAGAATTATAGCCTACAATGTAAAATAAATTACCATGCAAAAAAATGTAATGCTTTGTGCATGGAAATACGGAGAGAATTATAACACTATGGGGGTTATTAAAGTCCAAGGAGACTTATTTTTTTTTTTTTTGAGGGAAAGCCAGGAATTTAGGAGGAAAGCAGAGCACCCAGAGGAAACCCACACAGACACAGGGTGAACATACAAACTTCTTGCAGATAGACTCCTGGCTGGGATTTGAACCTGGGACCTAGGGCTGCTAGGGGAGAGTGCTAACCTCTGAGTCAATTCCTATTTATGCAACTCCCATTGTCTTTATGCAATATACCTTAAATTGTGAGGTCTGTATTACTCTTCCTAACATTGCTCTCTATAGGCTAAACAAAAATAAGCAGCACCATTTATGTTTTTTGGGGTAATGCCGCAGTTGAGTCATGTTTATATGTTCTACCACCCTCTGACATCTCAGAGAATCAGCACAAGGATCCATTTAGTTGTGGTGCAGTGCTCAGATGTTATATGGAATATGCTCATAGGAGAAGGGGACATGGTGATAGTGGTATAAGGTCATCAGTCAACTGTTCAAAAATGGGTGAAGGAGGCAACAGGAGTGAGTTTAAACTGCATTAGGTCTCTTACCCTGCTACTCAGAAGTGTTCTGTGCAAGAGAGCCATATAAATCTCTGTGTAGGTTGGACAGAAATGCTCCTTTTACAACTCTTATATATATTCCATTTACATGAGAAGCTGATTGGATGAAGGTTAGCTTTATTTGTCTTAAAAGCTTGAAAATTTACAGACTAATTGTTTCCATCTACATATATTCCTTTCCCATTATACATTATATCATATAATGGAGAAGGAATATATTTTTTAGGTTTTTCAAATACACAGCAGTGGTATACAATACACCAAATTGTACTGTCCCCTTAACAGAACATAACCCAGTATCTCCAATGCAGCATTATTTTCTTTTCAGCTTATCTGTCAAAATGGATTGTGTAAGCAGTATTTTCATTTAATGAGTGCATGCATTTGCTCTAACATCTAAACAATGGTCTAAAGAGGATTTTGTTGGATAAATTATTTTCTCTGCAGTACAGTCAAGCACATAGCTATACGACACAATAGTAAAAGCACATTGAGCACGGCCTCCTGCTGAGCCCTGTATCTTCATGCATAGCTAAACTCATCCCAATATCCATCAGAAGTCAGCAGCCAAGACATAATAGTCCTCTGCAAACTAAAATATTAAAACTCCAGACTAGGAAGTTAAGAAGATTCAAATACTGCACTTGATACATGTGAAATTACCATATTAAAAGGAGTATTTTGTGTGCTGGCTGATGTATAATTCATAGTTCATCCTGGCTTACTACATGACATGTATAGGCTTACATATAAATACTTGACTCCAGCAGTTATGAAGCATTCCGTGTGTGTTTAATTATTTTAAAAGCACAATGTCAGTGACTGAATAATCTATTATTTGACAATCCTTTAGGGACATCTCAGACAAAAAAAATCATGTTTCATATGTCTATCAAAAGTTGAAGAGAATATTTTTCCCAGCTTAAAGCGGAAGTAAACCCAAAATAAAAAAATCGCATTTAGCTTCAATGCTGAAGATCAGTCTATCAGTCTGATAGAGTTTTCTTCCATCTGGTCCTGCGTTGTTCCGGTATCCGTCTTCGGCCCCACGCATCTGGAGCGCCAGGTGGCAACACCTTTTTCCTACATCACCAGGTGACGTAGATTGGGAAAAAAAACCTGCCAATCTTACTGCGCATGTATGAAATCTGCTATTTTTTTCCCCTATTGATGAAAAGGCTCCTTCTGCACATGCCTATGCATCTCGGACATGCGCAGAAGGAGCAGCCAAGAGCCTACTGGAATGCATGATGTAGGTTTTCCGGGAGTCTCTTCGCTCCCATTCATTCTTGATTGCCTAGGCGATCAGGAAATAAGGGGGGAGTGCTGCACCTTTTTTTTAAAAAGAAAACAAAAGAGTGTTCCACTTAAAAAACAAACAAACAACATTTTTACTTTAAATAAAAGGGTTTTCTACCCTTGTGTGTAAAGTGAAAATTCAGAGTTTAGGTACGCTTTAAGGACGTCAGTTTGGTTGGGGATTGGCCATTCTTCTATTGTCTAAATACCAAGAATATGTGTTCCAATTTAAAGAGGCATGTAAGTTTTAAATGACTGAGGAACTTTAGTGGTTGGTGGGTGGTGAGCTACTGCAAGAATACACAGCGACAAATATGGCACAGACCATCTTTCAGGATTCTTTCCAATGACAAAGACTATGAATGAAAGATGAATGAACGAGCACTGTACATACAGCGCCATTCTGTTCTATGGCTCCATGAACAACAGATGGCGTCTGTACATGTCAGGTTCTCGTCCAAGATGAGCCCTGCGGCTCGTATCAGCCGAGAATCATCTGATGTGTGTACATAGCCTTACCTGCGTGGAGCTACCCTGCATAGCCCCATCACTGCATGCCCGGAAGGGTCTATCCTCGCTGCCCACTCCACAACAGACTTCCAAGAGGTTGGCGATTCTCTGTTGTTCTACATTAGTTCTACTTTAGCATTCCAACATCTTAAAATAGACCTCAGGAATGGTCTGTATGAAGCCTGCACAACTATTTTAATAAAAATGTTAGATCATCCGTGCTAGCTAATCAAGATGACTGAAAATCGAAACAAGGAATAGGAGTAGAAAAAAAATGGTGGCTCCCTGAGAGAGAATGGGGACAGGTGAATGCAATTAAAAATTGCAATCAGGTGGACAAGGTTATTTAAAATCGATAGGGACATTGCCTGTCCCTTCCTAAAAAAAGAACCCGTCTAATCGTTTTATTTTTTTAATTACTGGGTTTAGTTTTGGTTTACTATGCAATTAATAAAAAACAAACAGAAAACCCAGTATATGCTATGATACTTATCCATAGCCCTTAATAAAAGAACAGGAGGAAGGAATCTTTATTTATAAATTCCTGAATGTACAGGTAAACCATAAAGTCCATAAAGTCGCAATAAACATCATTATTTCCATTCTCCATATCTTAAAATGATATATACTAAATTTTTATGTTATGGCCTGACCCAAAATGAAGAGGACTGAAATGTATCAAAGTAAAATATAGCACTGACTAGTGTTGTCTGTTTCCCATCAATATACCGTACTTAATTTATGACATTCTATTTGTCCTGATCAATGTCCACATTTCTAAGCAGAACTTGCTCGCTTTTAGAAGCAGTAACCACAATGCTGAACTCAAAGAATGGCTACTTCTGCCAAATGGAAGCAGGAACTGATAGGGTTTCAAGGAAATGGCTCTTTAATTGAAATTATTGGTTAGAATGAAATGTACATCTCAAGGTACCTCTGTTGTGATTGCTTTTGGACACTTCAGCAGGGAGTCCATTACCTCTGCTAATGTGGGACTTTCAGTGGGCTAACAAACAGTAAAGTAGAATTCTTCAGCTTTCACTGTTTGGAAAAATGGCTTCAAATACAAGACTGGGTGGATGTAAACATAAAGTTAGTAACAGGGAGAAGACATAAGAATAATGATGCAGAACACCTGACGGAAGTTGTATAACGGTTAAAGAGTTTCTCTTTTAAAAATACATAAGGTTTGACTTTAGTTTAATGGATAATAAAATGTAAAATTGGACTTGCTGTACGTATGATGTCACTTAAAGCAGATGCACTGTTTTGTATCATACATTACGCTTTCCAAGGCATTAAATCTATATATTTAACCATTCATGGAAATGAAAAAAAAATGTATGTTCTCCAATAGCTATACTGGTTATTCATTTCTAGAGTTCACTAATGAGCCATGTTTAAAAAGGACAAATTATTACTACTGTTAATGTTGTTACAGAATTTATATTACGTATAATATTATTATAGCCTTGTCGCTGTTGATAATATACCTGGTCTGCATTAGTTGACAATTAACATACGTATTGTGACACCAAGGCAGGATTGGAAGTGGAAGGGAGATATATTTGCCCAAGATTCCTCTCCTGTGTGAAGTAGCAGGTGGAAGAGTCTCACCTGTGACATAATTAATGAAGAAGCACTGGGGTTGGGGATATAACATGGAGGCAGGAGCTCAGTCAGGAGTTCAGTTTTGCTTGGAGACACAGACAGGGGCTCTGTGTGAGGAGCTCTATTTTGAGACACAGACAGGTGGACTGTGTGAGAGAGCTCTGCTGGAGACACAGACAGTCGGTCTGGGTAAGTGAGCTCAAGTCGGTCTGTGTGAGTGAGCTCAAAAGTGAGTAGAAGGTTGCTGAAAGCTTAGTTTTGAGCTGACAGGGAGAAGCCCTTCAGCTGATAGACAGGGACGTCTGATGTATAGTAAGTGCCGGACAGGCAAGGTTTTCTTTTGCTGTTTTTTTTATTTTATCTGCAACCTTCAATAAACCTGGCTGCAAGCCAGCTTAAGGCTGATACCTCGGTGTGTGATCTGAGTTGGATGAACCAGACAAGTGTCCTCTGACCCCAGCAAAGGCGATCCTGAGCGTAACCCCTCACAGTATACAGTATACAGTATAGCTCTTCTCTCAAACACCTCATTGATGAAACTAAATGTCTAACTTGTCAATTGTAGAGTATCCTAATAAAACCAGAACTGGATAGGGACTTAATAGGAACTCTGAAGTATTACATGGGATTCTGCTCAAGATACAATTTTATTATTATTAAAAAACAGTATTTAGTGCCAACATTTTACGCAACGCTGTGCATTGAATAGGGGTTGCAAATGAAAGACAGATACAACAGTGACACAGGAGGAAAAGAGGACCCTGTCCAGAAGAGCTTACAATCTAAGAGATAATTAACGCTTTGCATTTTTTACTCATCTCCATAAACTTCAGTGCCTTCAGGCATCCTATGTTTTTTCTTTCCATCATTTGGGCTTGTGTTCATGGATAGTTGTTCCAATAGCATTGGCAAATGTTATTGGAACAAACTTGAAACTAAAGCAGAACTAAACTCATCTCTCTCATTGCCCATGCTGACACCTGGTTCTCTTTTGGGTTCAGGTCTTCGACCATCTTTATTAGAGGATTTATGTTTTTTGCTTACCTAGCTTGTGTCCCCCCACCAATAACAACCATTGATGCTGAAATACACAAGACACACCATGGAAACTTTTCCACATGAACAAAAAATGAGGAAGGGAGAGAGGGAGAGGAGAGAGAGCAGGAGAAGAGCAGAGATTTAATAAGTCAGGGCAGAAAGAATGGATAGACAGATAGAGGGAGAGAGAAAGGAAGGAGTGAAAGAGAAGGGAGAGAGATAGAGAAAGAAATGGGGGAGGAGGACAGGGCAGAAAGGAAAGGGGAGGGGAGAGAAGGGGACAGGTGGAGAGGGGAAGAAGAAGAGGAGGGAGAGAGATAGAGAAGAAGGAAATGAGACAAGGAAAGAAAGAAGGATGAAAAGCAGAGATAGGACAGATAGTGAAAGCGAGGAGAGGGAAAAAAAACAAAAAAGAGGATGAGAGAGAGGGAGAATAGACAGAGAAAATGATACTGGTAATACTTTCTCACCCTGCACGGATCTCTGCACTGTATGCAAACTCAGTATAATCCCTTTCACTTTCTCCTGTTACTGTAGAATTGGTTGGCCAGCAGCAGAAGGGTATAGTTCTATATACAGTTCTATATAAAGATGCCATCCCCTAGTGTTCATGGCACTCTATGCCACAGCCTAGGTGGACCATACAGGCCCGAATGACGTAGCTGCTCCAGCAGTTAATTAAAACCCGGCACCCAGATACTCATTAAAAAAAAGGCTGCAAACTGATGGACATTTGTTTTAATGCAAAAGAAAAAGCATGTCCCTTCTCCAAAAAAGAGCTGGCAATTAAAAAAAAAAAAACTTCTGCAAAAAAAAATTAAGGGAGGCAGCAGTAAGTAGTACTGTAATGAACGCCGCCCCCATTTATTTTTTATGGGTAGAAGCTACTTGTAGAGTCTCCCCTGAGGCAGCAGTTCACTGGCGTGAGGAGGCGGTAAGCACGCTGTCACCTCATTGCCAGGCTGAATATAACCAAATTCATTATCATATCATCTCCCCGAAAGTTGCAGTGTCTTGCCCTACAGAATCCTTTGTTTGACCATGACTAAAAAAAAATCTTATTTGATTTCCCTGAATTTATCTCTAACTTAAACTGACAAGTAGAGAACCCAAGTGCAACTAGACTGAACTTCGAAGTGCTATTAGTGTACGTGCGGATTGTAATTAGCAGAACTTGTTGCTTTTCTGTGCTCTGTGAAGAGAGTTATTAAATTAAAGCAGGGTTCTCTTTTTTTTTCAATGACCTTACCTCGAACTTTTCTGGATGTGCTGAAGCAATAACTACGCTGCGATACTTATTGTGAAAAGGCTGTGCTAATTGCAAACTCTCATACTCTACCTTCACAGACGAGTTTAGCAAGCATAGACAATATGACAGGTGGGCTTTGGGAACAAGCAGACAATTCAGAGGAAAGGACTTTGGTCATGCATGCAATTTAATTTTAACTTGCTTTAATTAAAACTCCTGTCTCTGGTTCTCGCTCTCTTGAAGACAATGCTATTAATTTAACAGTTATGAAAAAAAAAGAAACAACAACATCGTTAATGATCATGATATGAAAAGCACATTTTGTTGTTCACCCTATAACTTGTTTCAGAATAATTTAATTGGAATTGTATATTAGAGAATATTGCAAACCTGATGTAAAAAGTTAGATAAGCAGTGAAATGTACTGATACTATAATAGCTATCTTGACTACAGTCATATTAGGGTAGAATACATTATGAAATATCAAGAAAGAAATTAGCATAAAATAGATGTAAAGTTTGCTGCAATAATAATAGGTCTTTGAGTCTCCTGACACTGTAACAAATGCATCATTTTGTAAGAACATTGCTTATTTAAACTTTTATTTGTCTGACCTTTCTTGAAGATAAAAATCATTTTATGGGTAGCCTTAAACTGCTGCAGCAATTGGTTTTTTGTCTCTTTTCTTAGTCTGAACATAGTTGAGTACGTTTTTAGAAGATGCTCAAAGCCATCCTGTTACATTATACTTGCATGAAAAAAGGCTAATTGTCGTTAACAGAAAGGAGCAAGCTTGACAAATAAACTCCTTACTGGTTCTGTTTTTGCTCCTTTCCTTTCCTTTGGGGACAGATTTAAATATTGTGTAAAAGAAGATACTGCACTTCCTAATTTAACGGTGAGCATCTGCTAGCACTATATTAGAACTTTGCTAGTAATACCGGCATCTAAGCCATTAAGATAACATTGATTAAAGAAGACAGAGGTCTTCTGGGAAATCCCTTAGAGTTTATGAAAGTTCAAAACCTTTAGGGCAGTGGTGGTCAACGTTCTTGATATAGGGGGTGTGCACTGCAGCCCTTGACATCACCAAAGGGCCGCAAAAATTTTAGTAAATGTAACACTAAAAAAAGAGACAGTCAGAGACTGAAGGCATGCAACTAGGGATGGTGATCAGGGCAGTCCAACTGCCAGCACTTGAGATCCAGAATCTGCACACATTTCAAGCATTTCCCCAACAGGCAGCATTAAATTTAGTGGGTTTTGGTATACAAAGAGTTTGGCCCCTGTTAGTCCCTCCTAGTAACCACTGCTTAACTCCGAGGCTGCCAGGGGGAACATTATATAACCACTTTGTTGTGCGGTTGAGTTCAGTTGAGGTTGTAGTGGGGTTCTCTCTCCAAAGAAGGAAAAGCAACCATGCAGCCAGAAACAATTTTTCATTATCAGAAACCATGCCATAATCCACTGCAAACACAGCCATATGCAAATGTCTACAAAAAAAAGTTTCCAAACACTCCTATTCAATTGAATGCTTCCAATGGGTGTTTGTATACCACATGAAGTCTAGTGGAGGGAGGCTAGCTGCATTGACGTCTGCTTTGTTGAGAATATGGAGAATAACAGCATTTCCAACTTGTTTTTTATGATTTTTGGCCTCCAGTCAAACAAAAAAAAAGTATACATTGCTTTGGACCACCTAGCTTTTAGTTGCCACCGGTGGGGTCCTCCCTCTGGAAAGTTCCAGCCCTATCATTAGGCTATTGTGAATGCTAGGTTACATAGTTACATAGTCAGTTAGGTTGAAAAAATACAGAAGTCCATCAAGTTTAACCACTAGGGAAATAAACATATCCCAGATGTAAAATCCTATTGACATAGTTGAGAGAAAGGCAGAGGAAGTCCAGAGGAAGGCAAAATATCCCTGGTTCAGTTTGTTCCAAAAGGGGAAAAAATCCTTCCTGGTCCCATGAGGCAATCAGATGTTCCCTGGAACAACATTCACTGTTATTTTTATTTTAAAACTTTAATATCCAGTTATATTCTGTGCTTCTAGAAAAGCATTCAGCTTTTTCCTGAAGCCATCTTTAGTTGCTGAAACTACATCCTGAAGGAGCCGATTCCACATTTTCACAGACCTTACAGTGAAGAATCCTTTACTAATTCGGAGAATAAACTTCATTTCCTCCAGATACAAAGAGTGCCCTCTTGTTCTTTGTGATGACCTTAAAGTGAATAATTTAGAAGACAGTTCTCTATATGGACCATTTATAAATTTATACAGGGTGATCATATCCACTCTTCGCAAGAGAGAACTAGCCTCCACCTTAGTGTGTATATAATCATCTTTTTTTCTGGTTACGCGTCCTGGCATCCTTGTGTATGTAGATATGGGGCTGGGTATGTAGACCCAAACTGCGTAAACCTAACTCCAGAGTTGGATTTTCCACAGAACTCAAATCTTTTTTACTTTACAAATCCTATAGTGATAACGCAAACTCATGTTTCCACCAACGTGTTACTACAATACATAGGCAAGCCTAAAAGTTATTTAACAAACACCCAAAGTGTTTAAATGTCACTATGTTCTAATATAGGAAATACACATGTTGTAACAGGAAATATAGCCATGATCCAGGATTACCCTTACTATATATTTCTTACTTGATCTTCTAATAAAGGGTTTACTGATGTGCATTTAGTTGTTAACAAAGATTATCATAACTCAATTGTTATGGAATGTTTCCTAACCTTCGATAGCCTTGGACAATTATGGTAGGAAAATAAAAAAACACTGGCAGTAATATGAAATCTTTCCTGTAGGCTATTATTAAAAACCTTTATAAACTATACAATTTGTAAGAATTCTTGCCATTGGAATGGTCCACTGGAACTGATTTCTGTATTTTTTGTAATCTGTGTATTGAAAAATAGGAGTTTCTTATGTAATAATAATACAAACGATACACACTTTTAGCCAGAGGGGTGTTTTGTGAATTCACTGAAAGGGACCACAAACAAGGATAGAAATATTTGCTTTTCCCATGGACTGGAATTTAGTACGACTATGGTAAAAGCTGATAACAAGTACAATATTATAGTACAATAAGTATTGGTGTTCATATAAAATATATATAAAGTAAGTGTTGGATGCTAAAAACTCAGCAAGGTCTGTGTAATCAATCCATCCTCAGTGGTAGCAGTCCAAAACTGCAATAACAAAACCTAAATGAATTGTTTAAATCCTGATTGGGATCCCTGGGGAAGCAGAGCAGGGAGTAAGCTTACGAGACAGAAGCTGGTCCCAGTCCAACTGGTCCCATCAAACTCCCATCCCTTATGTGAGCAGGCTCAAAGTCATGTGTTATCCAGCCAACCTATTGGATGGCACTGTCATGTGACACAGGGACACAATAGAATAGGAACGGGTGTCTGGCTCTAGGAATTGGGAAAAGAAGGAAGAAGAAACATTGAGTGTTTTTATACAATGATGCTGTGACTAAGGAGTCTAGGAGAGCAGCAACTGGCAGAGCCCTCCCAGTGCAGTGATACATGGGTAAAAGTTATGTGCCCTCCTGCTTCTTTTCTCAATATATTGGCATGATATGGTTTATTATGCTGGCTTCTCCTATAATAAGTACTGACTTCATCTAGGGATAGCCTGCTCCTTTGTACATCCCACAAAACTCTATTAGTTTTGCAGCATGACTGTATCCCCCATTGCCCTTTCAGAAGTTGAGGATGGTGGGAAGCTGTAATACAGCCCTTACCTTGCCATCTTAATACAGGTAATTCAGGCACCTAGAAGTGCTGGCATGAGAAGCCAAGCCCTAGGCTAAATTTATATTTTTCAAAATATAGCGCCTAGACTGTAGTAAATAAAACAACAAAGCAGCTCAGGCCGCAAAACTCACTTTCACCCCATGCAAGAAGTATCTCCTCTTTGGCACAAAATGTCCTCTTGTCTTCCAGGTTGACTGATGCCCAGGGTCACCCAACTCAACACACTGAGCAGTCTTTTGTGAGTGCAGAAAGCCCTTCATTCACAATGTACTGGTGCAGAAAGCAGTACCGATGTGATGCCATCAGCGCCACTCTTTGGATAAGTAAGGAAAACTTAGTTTAGGAAGAGATGAAGCAGAATAGAACTCTACAGCATCATATGAACAGTCTGACATAAAAGGTTAATATATAAAACAAACCCATAAAATACATTCTGGAGGATTTTCAGGAGAAACATGGGGTGGCCTAGAAGGGAAACGGGATGCACTTTAATTGTAACTCTCCCCTTTGTTTTAGGGATTCAATGTTCTACTTTACCTGTGCAAACTTTAATGGATGGCACAGTATGGTACTTATAAACTAGCATACATAACATGTTGGGCCTGATTTATAAAAGCTCTGGAGGAGATAATCTCGAAATAACCTGGATAATCCAGCAAACCTGAAATGGATCTGGTCTAGGATTAAAAAATTTTAATAAAATAGCAAATTATTTTTAGAAATCCGTTCCAGGTTTGCTGGATAAACCCAGATTCTCTGACAATAGTCTATCTTCTCCAGTCTTGGAGAGCTTTAATAAATCAGGCTCATTGTGAACAGTTGTTATATGGTTGTAAAATTTTTGGAATATTATCTTAAAAAGGGAAAGTTGGAGAAAATATTAAAATGCATTTAGAATTCTAATAAGCAAACCCAAATCAGCAAATGAATGCTCATGCAGTGTGTGTTACTTGATCCCCTATAGTCACATTTATCAAGCATCTCATACTGTTTGTCATGGGAAATGCCTAAAGGTGCTCAAACCAAAGGACATGCTGGTCTCTCTGTCTTTCATTAGGGAGTTTCAGAAGATAAAGGTAGCTGCAAGCATTAGGGATTAAATAAGGACTTTTACAAAAGAAACAAAAGCTCTCAATCCTTCCAAAAATCATATTTCAGTGGGGCCTGAGCCAGGACTAGCACAGACGGAATACCAGGCTCCGTCATCTTCTTCCGGTTTCTTCCTATGTCACTTGATCTTGTACTGCGGAGGTGTGAGATTGGGCAAGGTTTTTTCCTGAAAATGTAAAAATAAACGTGCTAATCCCTTGAAAGCCCCTTCTGCTTATGCCCCAGATTGTAGGTATCTCTGCATGTTTCTCATTCAGTCTTTACTACTGTGGTAAAGACAGAAGTTGTAAAGACAAAGGCCTTGATTTACTAAAGTTCTCCAAGGCTGGCTAGAATATACTTTCATCAGTGAAGCTGGGTGATCCAGCAAAACTGGAATAGATCTGGTCCAGAATTGAAAATTTTGCTAATAGCTAATGACTTTTAGGAAATCCACTCCAGGTGTTCTGTATCACCCAGCTTCACTGATGAAAGTGTATTCTCTCCAGCCTTGGAGAACTTTATTAAATCAGGGCCAAAAGGAAAAGAATTATCACTCCAAAAAAAAAACAAAAAAAAACATAAACCCCATTTTAACATTATATAAAAGGGTTATCCTTCCTTTTATATAATAATAAAAATTGTCTGCCTAATCAGAGCCTATGATGCAGGAGATGAGCTACAGTGAAACATATAGCATGCAAGCTACACAATTTGTATAAATGCAAAATAATATACCATAAAACATATATACATTATTTTCAACTCAAGCCAATATGTTTGAAGTGCCTGCAACTACCTGTTTAATATTACACTGAGCACTAAACTTACCAATGTAGTTAGCAGTCTATTTATCTCCATGTAGACACCGGTTAACACATAGATAGTATTATGCAATGTAATTTTCCATGCTCCATTCTCAGTGTCACCACAGCTGCTTTTACCACTGAGTTTATTTTCTGATGACCTGCGTGTAATTGCATAATCACTGGTGAAAATGTGAATTAGATGTAATCAGCCTTCCGTCATTTCAAGGTCAATAAAAGGAAGACCTTTCTGAAATCAGTAATAATGAGACATTTCACCTGTTTCTATAATACTAGGAAATAAAACACAGTGTGAGAATACTGAAGAGCTCTGAAGGTCTTGTTCTAACTGCTCTGTTTAAGCAATCAGTGTTCTTCTCTCCGCTTGTCATTGTATGCGTTCATTACTATACACCAAGGACCTAGATAGGTATCAAATGTACATATTCCCTCCAACTATGTCCTCTCCAAGAAAGCCACATTGAAAGAACATGGAGATTAGGCCGGTTGTAAATCAAACAGCCACTACACCTCAGGGCAAGTATGATGGAATCAGCTGCTTGTCAAGAGGCAAATGTGTTTATAATGATGTAGCAATTCCTTCTAGCACTGCTTTTTTTGTGCCGTCCTCACTACAGGCAAGGCGGCTATTTAAACGCCAAGTTCTGACATTATTATTTTCTGCAAAGGTTTTTATTAAATGAATGCGTGCTTCACATTGTAAAAGTCTAAATGGACCTTTCTCTAAAAATTACACTTGACATGGTTCAGCGGGGTACAGGTTAGAATTAACCAATCAAATTATTATGTTGAGTCAAAAAAGCACATTTTGCTTGCCAGGAAAAAAAGAAAAAATGATGTTCCTGAGTTTCTATATGTGACCTGGAGCTGAGGCTAGGATCACATCGGCTCTGGTTAGTAGAAGCTTGAGGGATGTCAATTGGGGAGTCAATTGTTTGTAATCAGACATAACCTTTTTTATCAGATATGTAGTGAGATTGAAAGGAAATGTAAAGAACAATAGGCAGAGCCTTCATTTCTAATAAATACACATGGCCAATCTTATGTATAGATATCGAAATATAAAATATAAAAAGAAAAATGTTAAATGTGAACATGATTCATTTTACATTAACCACTTCAACTCTCACACCAATGTGTATATATTTAATATAATATATATATTGTATATATTCATTATGGGCCTGTTTGGTGATGGTATCCATTTGGATTGGTTGGGAAATCCAACCAAATTAAAAAATTCTGAGTCTATTTTTCAAACCTTTAAATATTGATTTTTGGTGAAAAAACACTAGAAATGGTTTCCAATTTTTAGGAACCTAGGATGAGAAAAGTCCTCGCACATGAGTTATCTAAATTCAAAATTTAGGCTTGGAGAGCTCCAATTCCTGGTGGAAAAACGTAGAATATTTTGACATCATATCTAGCTTTTTTTTTGGTCCCCTTTCTAAACCTCCCCTGGAAATTTTTTGGCACCTGCATTCTTGCTCCTATAAGACAAGTAATCAGATGCACTTTACCTTTCAGTTATTAGGATGGCCTTTAAATAAAAGTGTCAGTTAAAGGAACCCTGGGTTGAATTAACATATGTTTACTGGTGGCCAAACAAGCCATCATGTCAACCTGGAACCCTTTAAATACTTGGATAATATTGAACCCAATGTCCTGATATAGAGAAATTAGAGGAGATAACAATTGTTAACTAGTAATTTTGTTTAGTTGTACCTGAGAAGTGCTATTCCTATTTATCTTACCCCCTTTTATGTTTTATTAGACTACTTGTTTTATCATTATATGTTTCAAATGTGTCTGTTATTATTATTATTAATATTATTATTATTATTATTATTATTATTATTAATAATAATAATAATAATAATAAAAATAAACATTATTTTTATATTGCCAATATAGTACGTATAATTGTACATTAAGTTGGGGTTTCAAATGACAGACAGTGACACAGGAGGAGGAGAGGATCCTGCCCAGGAGAGCTTGCAATGTAATAGGTGAGGAAGGGGCACCCAATTGGAGGGGGATATGGAATGGAGGGTAAGTAGCATACAGGTTTTAAGAGGCATAAGGTAACAGGTAGGCAGGTTTAAAAAGATGGGTTTTATGTGCTCTTTTGGTTAGTCAATTGGTTGTGTTTAAAATTTTCAAAATACCCAATAAACATTAGGAAGCCTGCATTCTTTAGGCTGGTCTTCTAATATCACAGATAGAAGAAAAAAGAAATCCACTCTGTAGCTGAGACCAGCCATTGGAACTCTTTTCACTTCTTGTTCTGCAGATCATTTGAAAAGTTTGAATTTTCCATCATTCACAAAAAGTGTGGATGAACGGCAATGAAAACCTAACAATGGTTTCAACTCTTTCACATTTCATCCAAAACTAAAAAAACTTTGGGCTTTTACATATATTTTAAGCCTGTAAAAAAAAAAAGTAACGCATGTTAAGATTTTTTTTACATAATTTACCCACCATTACATGAACTTCCAAATGCATAAAGAGGTCTCCATTCCTGATCACACTATGGCAATGATGTACCATGTGGAACTTAAATCTGTATTACCACACTGCATGTCTTGGCACATTCTGGTGCGGTGAATGGCCTAAAACTTTATATTTTTCTGTCTTTCATTTAAATACAGATGCACTACAAAATGATGCAGCAAAAACCTAAGTCTTAAAGTGGAATTAAAGTTCAGGGTTATTATTGCAGACAGGTGAGACAGGACAGGAGTCTCACAGGTGAAGAGACAGGTGAAGTCCCTGCAATAATGTGTCTTACCTGCCTGATCACTTCGGGTTTCTGGCAAAAAGCTGAGCTGCACATGCACAGTCCATGCTTCCTTTGCATGTGCCAGGATAAATGTACTCCCATGCATGTGAGTTACGTGATCCTAGTCCAGTGATCCCCTGATTCCCCTCTGATATTCAATCTCATTGAACCCCTGATTCCCCTCTGATGTGCAATATCATTGATCCTATATTCCCCTCCCATGTGCAATCTCGGTGATCCCCATATTCCCCTCCAGTGTGCAATCTTTTTGATCCCCTGATTCCCCTCTAATGTGCAGTTTGCATTCAGTTTTGAACATCTGGTCCCGTGCATCCTGTTGGATGCAACTTCAGACCAATGTATGGTTGGAGGAGGGGTTGTGCCATTGGTATAGCCTCTTCCCTCCTCCCACACAATCTCAGTGTATCCCTTATTTCCCTCTGATGTGGCTGGGGGTGGAATATACAGGGTGCTGATATCTAATTTTTATTTTTCCGCAACAGCAAGTCACGTAGAATACCAGCTGCGAACATAAATGGAGGGGCTTGAGGTGGAGGAGTATTTATGTATAGCGCTGTATCAACTTGTATGTTCAAGATGGAATAGTCTTTTTAATCATGGATTTATTATATTGTGATTAGAAAAGTATTGAAATTTTAATTTCATGATCTTCACTGCCATTTGAAAGTCCTGCATACTCAAATATTCTTTTCTTTCTTCACATGTAATTCCAGTCCAGCCAATCCAAATGGCCGACTATCACAAAGAAGAAGAAGGAGATAAGCAAGATGGCGGCAACCAGAGCTTGCACATGGATATGTGAGTCAGCCAGGTCTTTAACGTATTTAGTTGTAATAAAGCCCATTTTATTTAATTGGGCTGCCTAATGCAATGCACAGCACAATACCACACGAAATACTGCAGTGTACAACATCCTTCTGTCAAGGGGCAAAAAGTGTTTTGTTTATCCAATTTAATTGACATCATTATTGTGTTTTAATGTTTTCTTTCTCCACAGATGATAACGGTGCACTAAAACCCCGGTTCTGCACTCCCTTTGGGCACATGATAGAGATATTTGATTTTACACCTGGTATACACATGAAGATTTAGCTGCAGACGGAAGAGTTTTCTACTCCACCAGCGATACTTCATTTATTGTCCAAGCCTCAGACCAGAGTCTATAATTACTGACTCAGTTAGTACATACAAAGTCTCAGTGGGTACAATTTTCTGCAATTAGAAGCAAGAGCTTCATTCCTGCAGTAGCTTTTAGTATTCCCAAATCTCTTTTGGAGTGATCTGAGATGCAATTCATTCACTCTTGTTAAATCAATTTGTACGAAATTTTATTTCACCTCTTACAGCAGGACCCAGAACTTGAGTAAGGAGAATTGGGAAATGAAAAACTAAATGATGTTCTCTGTGTTTGTCTTTTTATTTTGTGATTGTTGGCGGTCATGAGAAAATGAACCATGACAAAGTTTCTGGGGAAAAAAAAGATGCAGCAAATTTATTTACTGCTCTTAGACAAACAGCAAGAAGAAAAACAATTCTTAAAATTAAACTATTATGGTTTGGATTACTTATTTGTTTTGTTTTTTCATATATATTAGGCTATAAGTAGAACTGCTTTTTTCAATTCGGTAATAAGTGATAGGTCACTGCTGGTGATGAGACATAGAACTGTAAAAAGAATTGGCTTCTTCATCAAATTAGCAATCGCTTAGCCTTCAAAATGTAAGAAGGAGACTAAAGCTCCACCTGCTGGCCAACAAAAAGGAAAGAAAATAATAACATCCAATATATCAATGGTGTCTCAGGCTATACTATTGAGGTTTTCAGTTGTGTCCCTTGGTATCGCCAACTGGCACATTGCCTTGGGTTCACCTTTTACCATGCTTTTTATATGAAATTTATCATGGAGATAATACCATGGAGGACAGTAATGGATAACAAAATCTGTGCCTTATATTTAGGCCTTTCCTAAATGTTGGGTAAGACATACGACTACTCAAAGCTCAGTTTTAACAACAAACAAACCAACAAAATTTTCCACTGCCAATGTAACAACCCTCTCCCATATCCCCAGCTAACACTTTGCTTGGTTTAATAAAACTGAACAATTTTTCTGTTCATGCGTTTTGAAGTTAGCTCTTTTAGCACTGACAGATGTTAAAAGACCAGCTAGTTGGTTTAATACATTAAAACCAATGATATAAATATTGAACTGTTTACCACTGTACTTGATTGCTCTGACTTTATTATGTTTCTCCAAGTACTGCTGTATCCTCCTCTGCTTTGAATAGGATTTGTTAGGTAGAGTGGGTTTCCCTTTATTTCCCTCCTAAAGTTTAAACTCACAAATAAAGGGAAGTATGCGTTACCTCTGTGCTGTTCATATTCCTAAACCCTGCACTCTGTACATTACATACTTCCATACCCTTGCATCCTATGCATTTCACATTCCCAAGCTTTGCATTCTCTGCCATATGTACTCCTGAACCCTGCACTATATACACTTTGTTATACATTTTATACTCCCTAACACAGCACTTTGTATGCTGGGCTATTTATAAAACACCAAGTATGTTACATTCTCTGGACCCCTGCACTCTGCTATGCTTAATTGTAAATTACAATTACAATCTTCTGACCAAAGTAGCATATATGTGTCCTCTGTACAGCAAAAATGCTCAGATTTTTTTTTTTTAACCAAGTCCCCTTTACTCTCTGCCTTCAGCGGAGTTGGCTCACACCCATCATTCAACCATAGAATCATTTATTCAAGTGGTCACCAACCTTTTTAGACCCAGGGACCACTAAATTTACCATCTCTGGATCGTGTATGCAAGGGATGCTGGGTGTCACTCAAAGGGGAAGAACCATCCCCTTCGCAGGTGACTTCCCTGAGCATGCGTTCTGTACAGGGGACAAGGTCCGTAGCTCTGGCCAGTTTGCCCCCACAGTGGGGTCCTTCCCCTCTAGATACCACAAGTCTTTCCCAACCCCCGAAATGCCCCTGAGGAGCCTTTATTACTCAGCCTTATTTATTTAGTTGTAGGGGGTTAAAACTGAGTTTCCTTGATTCTACTACTCAGTATCAGCATTATAATGTTATGAATGTACGAGTATTCATCTATTTATTTATGTCTATTCTATCTGTATCATTTTATAACAAGCAGAAAATTAGAACAGACTGGGATTTTTTTTTTAAATCGCAGAAAAAAAAAAAGCTGACTAAAAACGGAAAGTCTTAAATCAATGTGCTTCACAAATAAAGACAAATCAGACATGATGCAAATTATGCAAATTCTATCCGTTCTGTGACACTTCTGATGTCGTCTTTTCTTATTGGAAATGGTTATATGATTAGATGCTGATGTACACGAGTGTCCTAGGTGATTTACTGTAAGTGATTTCTCTATGTGCAAGCTGTGATAAGGATGATGAAGTATTTACCCCAAAGCTAGAACAATATACTGTGTTTGTATATTTTACAATCCACAGCAATGTGTCATTTTTCTTTCCAGTGTAACCAACACTGTCAAAAATTTACATGATCAACCTGCTTGTGTTGGAAAATATTCCAGCTTTTTATTTTAGACATTTAGACAATATATATTTGCCGTAAAGGGGCTTAGGGGTTAGTGCCTAGGGCAAAAGGATTCAGGAGGGCAGCACCAACCTTCAAAATGTACAAATTCTAATTATGTGCTCCTTATTCTGCCAACCTCTAGGACAGTGTTCCTCAACTTTTTTAACATGGGGGAACCCTTGAAATACCTTTTAGATCTGCAGGGAACCCCTGCTATACTATATCCACAGCTTACAGTTAATTAGTGTGGTGGTCAGTGGGAAGTATGCCTCTTACATTGGCAGCTATTTGGAAGAATGTCACCTTTACATAAGCCATATGGTTTATTGGTGTCACTTAAACTGACCCGAGAGGCACAAATTGCTTCTTGCTCCAGGAACCCCTAGCAACCCCTGGAAAAACCCTGGTTGAGAAAACTGTGCTTTAAACATTTGTGACAAATGCTTCAGAGAGTTACATGACGGGGGAGCAAGGGACTTAAAGTAAAGTCAAAAGTTAGGAAATAGAGCCTGGTCATTTGTAATATAATAACCTAAAAGTAATTTTATTAAGACATTTGTATTTTTACTGTTATAAGTTGTTACTGTAATGCATATACAGGTTAATAAAATGCTACTCTATTGGTGTAACAGGGCTTTAATTTTGTGTATATATATATATTTCTAGCTGTTAATAACACATTCGGCCCTCCCCTCAGGCACATTGTCTTGGTGTCACCTGTGATTCTGCCCTCTCATTTACCCCCCCATATTCAGAACATTTCCAGGTCCTGTCATTTTTTATCTACATAACATCTCCGAAATCTGCCCCTACCTGTCCCCTGAGACCACCAATGTTATCATCTCTCGTCTGGACTACTGTAACCTTCTCCTCTCTTGTATTCCACTAACCCGACTCTCTCCTCTACAATCTATTATAAATGTTGTAGCCAGACTCATTCATCCTTCCCACCGCTCCTCTTCTGCAGATCTCTACATTGGCTTCCATTTCACCTGAGAATCAAATTCATCTCCTGTGCTTTGCCTTCGAATCCCTCCACAGTTATTGTCCCACTTACATTTCTGACTTGGTAAAAAAAATACCCCCCTGACGCTCTGCTCCTGCTCCTCCAATGACCTCCTAATGACTTCCTCACTCATAACCTCCTCACACGCACAGATACAAGACTTTTCTAGAGTGGCCTAATACTCTTGAATGGTCTTCCTTGGCCTATTCGGCTTTCTTCCACTTTCTGCTCATTTAAAAGAGCACTCAAAACCCATTTTTTCAAACTTGCCTACCCGTCTTCTTCTGTCTTTTGAAACCATCACATCCCACCACTACATATCTCCCATCCTCTTGTGTGTAAATTCCCCCACCTCCTAGATTGTAAGCTCTTCGGGGCAGGGTCCTCTCCTCTTGTATCACTGTCTGTATTAGTCTGTCATTTGAAACCCCTATTTAATGTACCGTGCTGCGTAATATGTTGGTGCTATATAAATCCTGTTTATTAATAATAATGGAGTTTTTAGCCCTTGCTCTTGGTAGCCCCACCATACCCTTTGTAGCCCCATTGCAAGCTGTAGCTGACATTGCACCTACCTAGCATTAAATCTTTGTTTTCATACGCATGCATGATCAGTAATGTATATGTGTAACATTTAGAGATATTTAAAGTTTATATTATTAAGTACTTCCCCTGACAATGCCTTCCTTTGCTTTTCTTTCTACAATTGTGGTACTGCCTTATCTCAAACATCATCCATGATCAACATCTACTTCCTGCACTGAAATGCTGGTCTACCATTGACACAGTCATACAAATCCTGGTGTCTAATGAGTTCTTGGCTTCCACTTTGTGATTTCCTACAATGTTGCGGTACCCAAGTCATTGGGTGAAAGGTAAATAAGGATATGCTCTCCCCCCTTCTTGTAGCAAACTGATGCCACCATCTCAGGGTAAAAAAAATATGAATTAGTTTAAAAAATACATTGAAAAATTCTCAGTCCATTTTATTATTTTCTAAGCACAATCTATATTTTCCCTTATTGGTTATTTGATATCTTTCTATAGATTTTTAAGTATATGTTATATACATATATACGTTTTTATACCGATATATTTTTTTGAATACAGAATTGATATTTACACCTTATGTGGTGGAACCTTCAAAGATTTTTTGAATTCCACTTAATGTTGTCAGTGATATTTCCTTAATTATCTTGAAATTCTACAAAGAATTCCAATACTTTCAAACAATGTTGTATTTAGAAAACTATGATTATAAATGCAAAATATTCTAGGCAGTCCTGAAAATACCATTAAAATGAATAGCAGTAGAATTTTTACAAACCGACAGAAGTTACAATAAAATTATTTTGGAGCTTTTAGAAATGAAAATCATTTCAAAGCTGAAATTGTCACTGAAAGCACCATTTAGGATGGCCCCCTTGGTTATTATGGATCTCCTAACCAAAGCAAGCAATTAGGATTTTACTGGTTGGCTAAAAAAAATCCAGTGGTTTTAGTTTAGGGGCATTACCATTTTATAAACTTATATTCTGTTGTATTTTCACATACCACTAATTGGTATCATAAAATAAAATCAGAGATGTGTAAAGCCATATTGGTGCTTTGGGTATCCATTTAAAACCTACTCTGTCTGGATAAAGGGCATCTCGCCTGCTAATAAGTGTTAAATTGGTGCATCAAATTTTAATAAGCCCTTTAATGCAGCATGGCTGGTGTTCTCTGTCATTTGGTTTTGCGTTATAAATGATGTTATGCTTTATATCTGCTTGTAGTGCCTAGAAGTAGGGAGTGAATCAAGGAAATATTGTGCAGCGTAGGAGCTAAGTGCACAGATCCAAGCCTCTAAGTCTTCACCCAAGTAAAGATTAATTTGAGTCTTTTTTCAGTCATGGATAATTTAAATGCTTAGGTCTTCTAAGTCAAATAGAAAATACAACAGGTATTGATGGGAAACTTATGCAGTGCTCATGGTGAGTGCTTTCAATCTCCTGTTGTAAAATGTTGAATGGTTTCTATATACAATGAATGCTCAGTATATACGGGTACTTGTGTGTGCTTATGGCACAATGTGCTGTATCAGGACTGACTTTCTAGATAGATTCATGTAAATTCTGCATCCCTTATAGTCATTTTATCAGAGTTGGCTATAGCATTCTATGATTGGCTGAACTGAAACCCCAACCACTCCCATTTAACTGAATAGGAGCGGTTGGGAACCATTGTGTGCAAAGGTTTGGAAATGCCTTTTGGCATGGATTGTGGATTGCGGCACGGTACTAAAAACGGCAAATTGCTTGTGGTTGCTTTAAATTCTTTAGGGGAACCACAAGGGCAACATGTGGAAATACATTAACCTGTGATAAAGTTTGCTTCACCAGGGCACAAAAAAGCAGTTTGCTATGTGTCTGGGAGTGCCTAACCTCATGTTTTTCCATGGAGCCGTACCGTGTATACACACGTGCACTTACTGTTGTTGGAAACCATCTTTCACAATTGTTTTCAGCAACAAATGACTGAAAGATGAACGAACGAGCGATGTACATACAGGAGAAAAGGGAAAACAATCAAACCGCATCCTGATGTGCTCTCCTCACTTCACATCTATTGTTCTCGTTCATCGTCTGTCTTTCATGGATCCATTGGGATCTGAAAAAAGCACAAACATGTTTCTCTACATAAATTTTATTACTATTGTTTTATCAGACAATTCCAAGTATTGAACATAACACAATGCAGATGACACTGCAGGCTGCAAACTTTTTTACTTAATAAAGCTTCCAGTCTGCCATAAGTTGTAGCTGACTCAGTAGGCCTGATTTGGTAAAGCTCTTCAAGCTTGGGGAAGATAAACTAATATGGGAGAACCTAGGTGATCATCTGGTCCAAGATTGAAAACATTTGCCAAATAATAGCAAATGATTTTTAAGAAATCAATTCCAGACTTGCTGGATCACCCAGGTCCACCCAATATAGTATATGTTCTCAGTGACCACATTGTCAATGGGAGAACATTTATAAATGAATCCTTAGCATAGGAATTCATGCTGAGGAATGTATATTTAAACAATATGGGCAAGATAGATTAAATAAACTGTATAGTTTATCATAGTTCTTTCCCACAAACCCATCCCATCCTACAATCCCCGTAATCCCCTAGCCCAGGGGTATCAACACACATTACACACTGGGCCAAAATTAAAAACCTAGACAAAGTCGCGGGCCAAACTTGAAACTGAAATAGTACTGCTACTACAAATCCCTGTGTCAAGAAAACAGTCCAAAGCGGAGCCTAATGTTATGTATGGCTGGAACTTCCTCTTCACTGAAATAGCACTGCTACTACAATTCCCTGCGTCTATAAAACAGTCCAATGCAGGGCCACAAATAGGCAGAGAGGCGCTGGTCTATAGACACGAGTGATGCCGCTACTACAATTCCCGGCATTACTTGCATCTATAAAACAGTCCAATGCGGGGCCACACATTGGCAGAGAGGCCCCTGGTCTATCGACGTGAGTGATGCGTGGAATTGTAGTAGTGGCGCCATTTCAATGCGGCGGTGGGCCAGCTGTAATTCACATTTAGGATTTCTTTTGGAGCCAAAAAAAGGGCGTTGTAAGCCAGATTTTGCCCACGGGCCAGAGTTTGACACCCCTGCTCTAGCCCTTTGCATGATTCTTAAAAATTGCAGTGTTCTATTGTCACTATGTCTGGTTTGTAATCACAATTAAAAAGCTTCCTGGTACCCATACATGGGCCCTTTTTTTACCACCATGACAACCTTCCAAGCCAAGCCTATTTGGACAACCTAATTATATTCAATAGATGCCATGTGTCAGTCATGATCATTCAATGGCAAGGATCGGTGCACACTCAATGATTCGCATTGTCTCCCCACAACAGCCTCAAATGTTTTTCATCATTTTTACAAGTAAATGAAGAAAAAAGGTAGGACAGGTTAAGCAGTAAAGCCAACAATTTGGCAAATAAGTCCAAACCCTAATGGTTATTGTAAACAGTGTTATTATCCTGTTCAAACTAAAATAAAAGCATATTAGGGATCAATTTTACAGAAAGCTTATTCCATAATTGTGTGCAGGGTTACAAAGCCTCCGTATACTGGTTCATTGCAGTTTAAATTGCCGAAGCTGCACAGTGCTGTGTATTAACATCTATAGCTTAATATTGTGCATTGATGTTTGAAATGAATACATTTGAAGGCAACAAAAAAGTACAATTACAATCTTTCAGACTGTTTAGCGTAAAAAAAAAGGAAAAAGTTTCCCAGGTAATTTTCAAAGTTTAAATGGCAGCACATCCAATAGGGTTTTTGACCTATTGGATTTATTCAGGATATTGGTTAGCCTAAGCCATCTGTTGGTTGTTACTAAGTACTGCAGCTCAGCTCTTAGTTGTGCACACCTGCCTTTTATTAGTGGACTTTAAATTGAGACGACAAATTTAGGTGTCTACCAGATCCACAGGTTTGCTTAGGCCGCATATACAGGTTTATCTGTTTCTGACTTCTATCCAACTGTCTGCATTTCCCTGTGATATGTTTTAACTGACTTTGTACTCAGCTTGTTTATGATTACAGTATTATAATCACCAGCCTGTTTCCTCTGTTATAGTTCATCATTGCTTCTTTGCCATGTTTGAAACTCAACCTGTGTTTGTTTACACCTGACCTAGCCATCAGTCTTCTGACTCTTGTGTCTGTTGATTGCTCTTACCATCTGCCTTATAACTTACACCAATCTAGCACCTGTCTTGCTTATTGCCGGCTGTTACATATAGTAATCAGAATAGGTCTGCCTAATAAATGCTGCATAACTCAGTTCACTAGAATAAAACACAGAAGTAGAGGGACTTCCAGCAATGCTCTTTGGGAAATAAGTGCAAATAGCCCTCTCTAAAATAAAAATAACTTTGGAGAAATGGTGTTTTTGCATGGCATTGCAATGTAACTGCTCTTCCTGCTGAGATTTTTAAACATTGCATGACTTTGACTGAACTGAAACATCGATCTGTTCCAGGGAGAGAGCTTTGTATTTCAAATCATACACTGAAAACTAATCGTGAATGCTCCTTACTTTAAAATTGTGCAGTTCTGTACTGAATTTACAGTTAGGTCCATAAATATTTGGACAGACAACTTTTTTCTAATTTTGGTTCTGTACATTACCACAATTAATTTTAAATGAAACAACTCAGATACAATTGAACTGCAGACTTTCAGCTTTAATTCAGCGGGTTGAACAAAATTATTGCATAAAAATGTGAGGAACAAAAGCACTTTTTTACACAAAAAGAATAATTATTTATGTCATAGAGGTGAATCAAAAAGAAATCAGCTTCACTGATGAAAGTGTATCTTCTCCAGCCCTGGGGAGCTTTAATAAATCAGCCCCATTAATTTCCTTACTCCTAGAGGCAGCTGTACAATCTACAGAAAAGATAAGTCCACCCACTAGTTAGTATAATTTGCACATACAATGTAATCTAGTTAATGTTTTATAAAATATAACAAATATATATTGTTAGTACTTACTGCTCTATGCAATCTCATGGTGGCATCAGAGTGGCGAACGTGAGCAGTCAGTGGGACTCCGGTAGGGATGAGCAAGCAATATTTTTAAACTTGATCTTGCAGGGAATTCGGACGTTCTCACTTACCGAAATTTGAAGGGAGAACGGCTGGTGTAAATTTGTTGATCGAGATCGGATTTTCCTTAAAAAAAAAAGTCCCGCGGGTTGTGCTGATCAATGAATTCATTGATCAGCTCAATGTGCGATCCCCGGAACTAGAGGGTAAATGGGGACAGGTCTCCCCATTCACAACCTCTAGTGTTCTCTAATTGGCTGAGGAAAGGAAAATCCTGATGACGCTCAAGCATCATGCCAGGGACATTCTCGCTCATCCCTAGTCTCCAGCAGCCTCTCTGTCTTCTAGCGACTGATTTCTGGGATGGATACTCTCTATATTCCTTGTCAGTGCTGTTACCCCCTGGTTTCAGAGGGGCATGTGTCAGCAAACAGGGTTTACAGGGTCTACATGCTCCTGATTTTTACATTCATGTGGATTCCTGTAGTCCTACAGGAAGTAGATGACCTGAGCAAGGCTTTTGCTATGTCTTAGCACTGGGATCTGAGTGGTGTAGGCATCAACTGATCTCACGTCATAATTGTTAATTTGATAGCTTTAAATTCCTGTCCTGCCATGGGTGCATTATTGTCTAAAACTTGATGCCACCTGGAAAAAAATCTGTCTGTATTCTGATTTAAAGCTTTCTCTGTCCTTTGGATAGGTCATCTGGCATATTATCATCATCATATATGACCTCAGCTCTGTTCCCTGACCTGCTCTCCTAATGATTTTCATTTATATTAAAGCAAACTAAATTTATACTCACCCATCCCCATTCCGTAATGTGCGCCAACATCTATTTTCTTCTTTGTTGTGATCCTCGGGTATCTTGATTGGGCCAGGCCAGGTTAACATAAGGTGCACTTGGTGAAGGTGGAGTTCATTCAGTCCCGTCAACCACAAGGGAAGCCGGGATATCCAGCAACCAATGCTGAGCTTTGCATGCGTCTACTTTAAAGCCATAGTCAATGTGGACCTGTTTCGCCCATCTGGTAATTTGCCAGTTCTTGTCCCTCAGAGGCAATTCTTTGAGTACTTAAAGCCTGTGGGTGGCTGTGTGCTTAGTACATCTAGCCTCTGGAGGCTGAGCAAGGGCTTGTCTATAGGTGAAGACTACGATGATAGGTTGTGGAATGTCTGGTAAAGAAACAGCATTTTACCGGAGGCATAAGGATTCACGTACTTACAGGTCTTCCACCAAAGAACCAAAAAAATTGTATTTTCTCATAGTACAAGATTCATACACAGGAGCTGAAGAAGAACAGCAGTATCAGTAATCCTTATCTTTTACTACCAAGTTCACATGCAAGAGAAAGGGTGAAGACACCCAAAACCATTGTTCAGCTGTTCTTTAAATGTTTAAATCAAACACTATAAGAAAAGAGAATTTTCTGTCGATACAAAAAAAAAACAGTACTAATGTACATCTTATTTGATATGTTTTGATATATAGCCTTACTTACAAAAAATACATTATTCCATTATACTTTAAAGCTTAGTCTTGCTAGACATTTGTAATAAAGGTGTAAACACTAAAATGTGTTTTCCTGAGAGTTTAACAATGAATAATGGAAGCATTTATTTATATTGCGCTTTCTGCTGCCCTGCTTAAACTCTGAGTAAAGGCAGAATAACATGTTTAAAAATGTGCTCTAAAATGTTCATTTTAATGTTTGCATGGCAGACTTGATTCATTTAGAGGTTTATGTAGTAATGTGCTGATTTCTAAATTCATGGGAGACTGATGGTACTTGGGTTATCCAGGAAACCTTGATATGGTCCAGGACTGAAAACATTTGCCAACTATCATTATTATTACACAGTATTTATATAGCACCATCATATTATGCAGCGCTGTACAAAGTTCATAGTCATGTCATTAACTGTCCCTCAAAGAAGCTCACAATCTAATGTCTCTACCTCAGTCATATGTCTTTAATACAGTTTAAGGTCCATTTTGGAGGGGAAACAAAACAACCCAACTACGTGTTTTTGGGAATTTAGGAGGAAACCCACACAGACATGGAGAGAACATGCAAATTCTATGCAGATAGTGTCCTGGCAGGATTTGAACCTGGGACCCAGTGCTGCAAAGGCCAGAGTGCTAACCACTGAGCCACTGTGCTGCCCCTATAGCAAACAATTTTAGGAAATCTTTCCAGATTTGCTGGATCACCAAGATTCTCCCATGATAGGGCACATGATGACACATATTTTGTGTTAACAAGCTGTTGAACAGGTGTGCCTAATAAAGTGGCCATTTGTTTGGATTGTGTTGCAGTATAATAGTAAAATATTTCCTATATTAAACCACGCAGCTTTGCTGACATTGTATGACTGGAATGTCTCCAGGAGTTCAATAAGTACTTACGTTATTTTCTTATTAAGCTGACAGAATTTAAGAGGTGTAATAACATCACTCTGAACTCGAGTATACACAAAGGATAAACGTCGCAGCCTTCCTGGATTTGCTCACTGTAGGCGCACATTACAGATAATGTTAAGTATAATTTACTCATTAAATAAGAACTTTGTGACTTCATAGAAATGGTGTAAATCAGAAAGTGACAGTTTAAAACTAATTGGATTCCCATGAACTTTTCCGTTGACTTCTGAAGGGAACATCTCTTTATGACTCCAGGCTATCACTCCGGGATTGCTGTGCTCTTTTCTTCTCACTTCAGTTTATATAGGGGAGACAAATTAAATATTGGGTGACTAATTAGCACTCTCTGGTACACATAGCATAAAACACACTTGAAAGGGGTTTAGAAGATAGAAGACATGCACTTGTAGAAGTTCAATGAGCATGGAAATGTTAAACACTTGCCTGAAGTTTATTTAAACCCAAGAACACAATGGGCTCTGTTTATAAAACAGAGAATCAATCATTCACCTAAACATTACCTGGTGGGAATCTTTCAGATCCATGCATTTCAATGGCAGTAATTGATTCCCACCAGGAAATATATATAAATTATTAAATTGCAATATACTTACTCTTAGATGTGGTCCCAGTCCCTGAGGTCGGTCCCCCTCTAAAAAATGTTCTTTTTTTAGACAATTTACAATTTACCCAGATCATGGACATACTTTTATTTCTTGTGGAACCCCTACACTGACCTTTCTCAAATTGGTGGCCATTGGAAAGAATGCCCAGTGGCTAGAATACAACCTTTATATACAACTACAAACATCAATAGAGTCATGCAGTGGGGTCTCTTAAGCGGCATTGGCCCCACAACTATGTGGGCATCATTAATGGTATGTTATATGGAAACAGTTTGAAGTACCCCAAGTAACCACTGGAGGAACCTTGGTTTAATGTACCTGGTGGCTGCCCAAGAAGATGGAGGTAGCGTCTCTTTATCTGGCCCTGGTGGTCCTGATTATAATGATAGGGAGCACTGTGTGCCAGAAGGGCACGAGTGCTGATAAATGAGGTGTCGAAACATAGATCAAGCTGGTCAAGTAATAGGCAAAGAGTGGGCAACAAGCCAAGGTCACCTATTGTTAGACATGCAAGCTCCGTACAAGGTAACAAGAGCCAGGCTGGCTTACAATCCGAGTCACCACAAAGGATCTAGAAACACAGGTAAGGTCAGGTGCATACAAGGATGAAGAACAATAAGCCAGGCAGCAGGTATAAGACTAAGTTTAAATAGGCTGCCTTGCATCTATGGAAAAATATGTGTGCACAGGCGTATGTTTGCACATGAATGCACACTGATGCGCACCTACGAGTATAGGTATGCTCCTGTTCAAAATATTTTCCTACAGGTGTACAAACAAGTATGAGCATTAGCCTGCATGCTCTTAGCTTATACCTGGTAAAAATGTTCTAGGCTCACTTACTGTATAGATGTAGGAGCAGTGTTATTACGCTAGGACAGGATGTGTGTTAAGACTGCAGAATATCTCACAATCATCTCAATACCATAGTGTTTCATAGTCAACCAAAGAAAATAGGAACAATAATGGTTCATACAATTTATCAGTCAGTAGAGTGTTCTTTTATTTTACAGATAAAAAGAAGTAAAAGCGTATTTCCCATTCGTATAAAGAGGTGAAATCTGTTAGGAAAATGTAATTTGCCTTTAAAAAAAAAGAAAGTAGCTGTAATGTATATAATATTGGATTTTACTAAGCAGAACAAACCAAAAAAAAGCAATGCGGATACAAAAAAGTTTAAATTTCACCCCTTTAGAAAAAAGGTTTCCTAGTATCCAACTCTCCAACTGGAAGCTGAACAGATTGTCCTTGTGTTTTCTGCACTTTGCCATGTACACACATTTTATCAGACAAATTCTGTGAGTTTAGATGTTCTTTCTGAACAATCTGCTCCCATTATGAGCACAATATCACACCTCCCCCTCGCTGCCTGTGCAAAACGTCTTTTTTATTTACAAGTACCAGAAACCCATGCTGGAAATCACAGGCAGGTGACAAGACAAGTTCCAAGGAAGGTGATGAGACAATTGTCTGCGTATTATGACAAGAAACAGAGATTTCTGTTTGTGCATTGCAAATTGCAACCTGCAACATCTTTGTTTGCTTTATGTGTAGGTAATCATCATGAGAGGCTCAGACTTGTATAAGCGATGCTTACGGCAAATGTCCACATAATATCCTATAAACTGAATTTTCATTTATTATTAATGTTATTTTTTCTTCATAAAAGCACATTCAACTAGAGAGTTGTAATATGTGTATATGCGTAAAAATTACATTCGGTTTATTTTATATGCAAAAACAGCAAGTGTTTTTTATATGATTTGAAAATATTCCATATTTCTAAATAAATTCTTCCAGTAAATACTTGCCTACAGAAAGTTATCTGGGTGCATGCATTAAATCCATATATCAAACTAACAAGAAAAATCTAAATATAATAATAATAATGTGCATTTCTGATCAAACTTGTTACTGTAATCATAACAATACAAACAGTAGATTCCTAAAAAATTGGATAGGTCACAAAAGATAAAAAAAAAAATACTACCGTGACAGTAAAGACAAAAAGAAGGAGTCTTCCCCAAAAATTATTACATAAAAAATAAAAATAGTTAAAAAAAATATAAAATGTAATACATTGTATAAAAGAGAAAGCCAACCCAA
>NC_092859.1:146033956-146045146 GCF_032062135.1 Pyxicephalus adspersus
TTCTTTTTTTGGCTGCAAACAAAGGCTTTGTGCTGGTTATGTTTTTTCTAAGAATCATTTTTTTTCTAAAAATTGAAAATTAGAAAAATATTGCCTTTTTACGTGCTAACAAGTAATAACAACCAATGTTACTGTAGATAATCACAATACATTTTTCTGTGCAAGAAAAAAAATGAAATATAATACACACATGAAAATGTAGGTAGTGTAAAAATGGTATTTTTAACACATGGCTATATACATATTTTCGTGTCATTTTTCTTTCCCGTTTTTTTTTTTAACCTTCTGAAATGATGTAAAGTAATGTTAACAAAATCACACTAGCTAAAAAATAAATGTTGTTTTAGTTTATTATTATTATTGGCTATATTGCAATGACTATTATTCCAATGGCAGACAAAAGAAGCAGCGAGCAAACATTACTTAAACAAGACACTGCACTGTTCTATAGTGCAAGGCTCTGATGTAAAGTCCTTTACAGGCAACAATAAAAAAAAAATGTTTTTTGTGTATATAGGGATCAACTTGGTAAATAGGGAACCTCAGGGAGGCCCCCCAGCATATTCATAAGAATTCAATGAGCCTGATTTAATAAAATGGATTATCATAGGAGAACCTCGGTGACCCAGCAAATTTGAATTGGATTTCTAAAAATCTGTTTGCTATTATTTAGCAAATATTTTCAATCCTGGACCAGATCTATTTCAAGTTTGCTGTATCACCCAGGTTCTTCCATGATAGTTTATCTCTCTTCAGTCTTGGAGAGCTTTATTATATCAGCAAACTATTATTTATTTGGAAGGAAACAAAAGAAATGTGGGTACAAAATACATTTGCCTGGAACATCAGGACAGCTTTTACAACTTTAGACATTACTTTTGGGTGACAAACAAAAAAAATTCATCAGTTTGCATAGTGATAGTGTAACAAAAATAATAAAAAAAAAATGATGATAGCAACAATTTTACAAGTTTGAAATTGCTAACAGTCCAAATGACATTGGACTTATCTGATCGTTTGATGTTGTAAAATGTCATGTTGACTTATTTATGCCCCTGGAGATTGATGAGAATATTTTTTTTATATTGATTTAATTATTTATCATTTTTTCTCATGAACCCATGGCCTCTACAGTCACAGGTTACTTGTGATCTATTGGTTGTTGCTATAAGCTGGAAAGAGCTCTTCCAATCTGCTGTCCATGAACAACATGAAGATCATGGACCAGATCCATTCAAGGTTTGCTAGATCACCAGGTTCGCCCATGATAGTCTATCTTTACCAATATTGGAGAGCTTTGATAAAACAGGCCTAATGAGTATATTAAAACATAAAATATAAGTATCATAAAACATCAACAGCTTTTTGTTATCAAAATTAAAAAGAAAACTTCCTGTACTTTTTAAAAATTTGTATTAAAAAACTGTAATAGTATTGTGAATTCCTCATAATGAAAATGGTAATGTTTATAGTGTATAGAAAACTTTTGGATCACATCTTCCATATTACCAACATGCCTACCCCAACATATTTCACAGCTGTTCTGCTTCTTTAGGGGAGAGATAAGTAAGAATATCAAACTGATATTATGTATTTTTTTTTCTATTTAATTTTCACCAAGATTTTACTAACTGCGCTTATAACACGAAGAATTGTAAAGCACTTTTATTTTGAAACAGAGAACACACAAAGCAGGTGTTTCTAAACTGTTAGAGAATTCCTAAACCCCAACTTTTTGCTTTTTGAGTCTTTGTAATCTATGAGGACTAAACCTGAGTTAAGAGTCGTTGCTGTGGCCTTTGGAGAATCTTTGAGAAGTAATTATGTCATAGTACAAAAGGCTTAAGAGGTCAGTGAGAACAAGATCTTTTACTAGTTGGCAAAATTACTGGAATATTTTAATGTACACATGTAGTTGTACATATGTGTAATTCTTACTATGTTCGAAAAATCCTAATTTTACAAATAAATATTCAGTTCAGGCTGCACCCATGGCACGGGGTTTGTAGAGCACTACATTTTATTTAAACAGAGAGTACAGAAGGAGCCTTTTCCTCCCAGGCCCTCTGCCTGATTAATATTTTATACGAAGCTGTCTTCAAAGGCAAGCAGGGAGAGAACGAGTTGGGCAAAGTCACTGTGATTATTCATTCCTATTCATTTAGCTCTGTTTTTGTTTTTTAGTAAAGTAGATAAGGAAAGCCTGGAAAACATGACAAAGGGAGGCCAGAGCCTCCTCCTGCTTTCTGAAAATGGGAAAACAAAACAGTATTATATAAAATTTCTTATTTGCCTGTTCGAAAAAAAAAAACACTTTTCAAATAATTTTTCTCCTTAGCCATAATTAAAAAGTATTTACCTTTACCTGAAAAGAAAAGAGAAAAACTACATTGACAGAAATGTCAACAAGATTACCTTGAACAGATTTATCCATTGTGTGTTGTTTTTAAAAACATTCATTCAAACGAAAAAAACATTTGAGTCTGTATATCTTCATATTTTCAAAAATATTCATTTTTGCAGTTTGTTGTACTTTTGAGTTGGTTATGATAGGTCACTTGCTTTAAATGACCTTTTGTGCGTGGTTGTTGGTCTACTGTAGATGGCGATGTGTCCTTAGACCGGTTAGCTGCTGAGCAAGAGTTGTTACACACTTCACATGAGGACACATCACCATCTAGTGTTGTAATTCAAATATAAACTAAGATTATTTTTGACTGCCAATTTAGGTCAAGAAAATATTGGATTATTCTCAAATATATACAGTAACTCAACAAATTAGAGCAGACATTAACTGAAAAAACAAAAACCACCAGGTGGTAGTTCAGTTTTACAAAAGAGACATGCAAGGCTCTATACTGCATGGTGTGTACAAAGGAGTTATGTCATCCAATGAATGAAGAGGATCACGTCTACACAGAAGTCTGCCGTGGGGACAGCAGTGAAGATGGCTCCCTCCATGCATGCAGCGATGACAAGTCCTGGATCATCCTATCATCAGTGCAGGACTACTGCACTAGGAAAATATGTGCCATAATCCTCAAGTATGCTCTGCACCCACCAACGAGTTTATTCCTCTTTAATACTTGTATATCTTGCCTTAAAGAGGAACTATACTCAAAAACGGGAAAAAAAACAAAACAAAAACACAATTACCTTCAATCCTGCAGGGAGTCTGGGGGTGTCCAGCATCTGGTCCTGCGTCGTCCCGACATCTGTCCCAGGGCCAGCGCCCAGGTGCCACCAACTTTGCCTTCTCTTCTGGGTTCTTCATCCTACATCACTGGACCATCCTACGTTACCTGACCCAGGCACGAGATCAGGTGACATAGGATGAAAAAAAATTTGCCGATCTCACTTTACATGCGTGAGATTGGCAAATTTTTTTCTTTCAGCAAAAAGGCTCCTTCTGCCTGCTCAGGCATGCATAGAAGGAGCGCCCAAGAGCCTCCCAGGATGCCTGACGTAGGTATCTCGGGAGGCTTTGTGCTCCCATTCATTCTCAACCACCTAGAAGGCCGAGAATTAGGGGGCAGTGCTGCACCTCAAAAAAAAACAAAAAAAAAACAGAATTTTTACCTTACAAAAAGGGTTTCTCTACCCTTTTATGTAAAGTGAAAATTCTTAGTATAGGTACGCTTTAAGTACTTTTTTACAATTATTCTACAGAGTCTGTAGTTAAACTATTTCCCTTTGCTGGCTCTTGCAAGCTTTTACAAAAGTACTATGTTCAGAAGATATGGAAATACTATATTTGGAAAAGCACTGATTTATATACAGTGTGTGTACAATATGCGGCATGTCATACTGCTCCACATTGGAAATCCTTTGACAGATGTTGCTTTTTATTTAGATTCTGTAATACATTTTAAAGACAACCCTTCTTTTTTCTTCTAAGCATACAAATCAATACCATGTTTATTACTTGAATTGATTTTATCTGACCTCCTCAGATCTGACCTCACCTTCCACATCCACCCTCTGGATCGTCTCAGTGCTTGAGAGCTTTATCCTCATTATTGAGACAATCATTCTGTGCAGGGACTCTAACAGTATTATGATAGACAGAGCTGCAAATTCCACATCTTATTCAACAGCAGCAGAAAGTGACATAGTATGTAGATTAGGACTTGACTGATCGACTATTATAGAAGCCCAAAATTGCAGGATTCTAATTTTATAAAATGTTTACCCATGTTTTTTATTTTACATTATTTAGGAATGTTCAGTTCACAAACATAAATATGAAATACGTGTAAAATAGGTAAGTGATTTTTTTTTCACATTGATGGGCTTTTTAACTTTTCGACATCATATTTTATTACCTAGTATTTTATTAGTATAATAATGTTGTATCTCCACTTCATAATTACTACAATATTGCATATTTTTAATACTGCCTTTCTCAAGCTTTATACCATGGGGGAACCCTTGAAATAACTTTTCAGGGAACTCTTGCCAGTATTGATGATATGCCCAGTTCATAATACATTAGCCTGGTGGTCAATAGGATGAATTCTTCTTACATTGGCCAGTGGAGAGAGTGCCAAACTTTTAGATAGCCAAAAGGTTATTGATGTCGGTGGTAACTGACCTGAGAGGCACAAATTGTTCAAGGAACCCATAGCCACTGTTGGAGGAACCCTGGTTGAGAAACACTGCTTTAAATTATGCTTCATAGAGCTTCACAGTTACCATCAGAATTTTAAGGTTTGTAGAATTTTAAGTTTTGGTATCTTCATAAGAATTGTAATCAACTATGTTATTAGTACCGTGTTTTTGCAAACTTTCAAATCAAGAAATTCCTACTTGGTGTTTATGTAGGGTCTACAAGATGGGGTACTACTGCATTGTACTATGTAGAGATGTAATAAACATGGGTTTAGGGTGGAGGGTAATTGCCTGTTTTTCCATCTTCTCCAGATCTCCAAATGACAAAATTTAAACATTGCAGGGAGCTGAAATATTGTACTTTTGGGCACCCCATTTATATTGACCAGGGGCCAATCTTGTCTAAAGCCATTCCTGTCTTGTGGTAGACATTTGCCAATTTGCCTGTTTAGATGTACATATAAATGACATCAGCTTGATTTAAATTATTTGGGCTTTAGGTTGATTTTTTATGATGGAAGTCCCTATATGAATCTTCTGCCAATAATGCTTTTCCCTGACCTGTAAGCTTTTCTTTGTAAGTGTTCACTTAGATGCACATGGCAGTCCAATGGTCAGTCCAATTTTGTGCCAGGTTTAAGTAACCCCCATGTGTGCGCTTGCGGCTCCAGCCCATCAATCAAGATAGCTTAGGACTACGAACCTGACAGTGAATGACAGGGAGAAAATGGAACAGCTTGTTGGAAGAAGACATGATGTTTGTGATGTTAGAAGCAGACATCCCAGCACCAGAGGGGATCTCATTGTAAGGTAAGTGTACCAAAAGGTTTAAATCTACTAAGCAAACTTGTACATCATTGCAAAAAATGCCCCTGAAGGCACACAATTGTTTCTCTGTTTTGGGAATGTAACTCTACATTAACCTGCTATTTGCATACTTTCCTTTCCCGTGGCGGTGTCCTTGCTGTGCGGAATGATACCTACAAGCATGGTCCATTATGCTTTGTCTGAATTTTCCATTATATACACAGAAATGTGCAGAACGCTTCATAGAAAATGCATAGAAGTTGCTTGGAATAAGAGCACTCGACACGGTTCTAAAGCTGTGCACTGAATCACAGAATAGTAATGCCCAGAAATTAGTTACAAGTGAAAATGTTTAAAAGCTAAATTGGTGGATTGAAAATATTTACATGTTGAATAGTCCAGCCTGGAAATATTTATGGAATTCCTGAATCATCATGACCAGAATTTTAATTAGAATGGAATAGATAGATAAATAAATCTACATAGAAATATTTAGGAAAAATTAAAAAAATTATTAATCAGAAACTGCCCTGCATCAGTAATTTCATAGGGCATTAGTATAATAATCTTGACACTGGCTGGTTTGTTTGAAACATGCAATATTTTCTAGTTAATAAATTGTTACATGACCAAGAACTGTATTAATCATATTCTCTTACAATGGACTTGTATGCAAATGTAATAAAGTAAACTAGGGCAAGTCATTTTGCATAACCATGAGCACTAGGATAAGCCAAGGTTCAGTTTGAAAAGCACTGAATGTGTAAAAGCTAATGGGAGGACAATTTTAATGAGTGATGTGGCCCCTTATAGGGCTTATGGGCAAGAAAAACAAATATGATGGGGAGTTGTGCAAAAATACCTATAGATGGAGGAGGGACTTCTATATCTGGCAAAGTGAGAAATGAAAAACAGACTAATCCTTTAAATTACAGGTATAGGTGATGCCTTAAAGCTGAACTTGATGTTACAGAAAAGCATAATTTTCACAGATGGCCTCAGCAACAGCATACTTTACAGCACTATTATTTTAATCATATACGTTAGAAAAGGTTGATTTTCAGGTGGTTTTAGCAGCAAGAAATGTTTTCATCGAGTGATACCAATGGAAGCTTGGTAGAGCTGCATTCTATCATTTTCAAAGTAAAAAAAAAATAAGATTTTGTTTAGTAAAAATTCGACAGCAGCAGCATGGCTATGGCCATAGGGGGTAAATATGACTTTGGTGAACAACAATGAAGCAGCATGCAGTATACAAAGGGCAGCTTCGTGAACAGTTGATTTGGGATTGTGATGAATCCCGCATGGTCCTGACAATTATATTTGCCTGGATCCACTGGAGATAAATTTTTTACCCTAATGCACTGCAAAGCATTGAGACTTTGCTTTACAGGTTTAGAAAAGTCAATAGAGAGATGTTTGGCCTTTGAGGTTTCAATGCTGATAAGGACTTTTTATAAGTTGGGGTGTCTGTGACATTTTCAGGGTGCAGCATGCCACTGGATCCTTTAAAAGAAACCATGAAAAAATGTACAGTTCGTAAGGAAGCCACCTCCCAGAATATCATATATGTTTATTGCACTCTTAATTCTTATAAAACATAAGTTAGACATGCATCAGTTAGGGCTACTATTCCTTAGGAAAATTAGTCCATTGCCAAATACAGTGCCAGTGTAAGCTATCTCTGAAACTGTGAACATTGTACTGTTCTGTACACCAAATATAGCTTTAAGGCACCCAAACCACAATATCTAAAGCATTTGTATATTTTTACTATTGCTTTGAAGATTCCCCATTGTATTATATTTTTTTGCTACTGGCACATGTTTTCAATGACATTTTTTCAGCTTTATTTTGTATAGTATTTTTTCATATAATTCTTAACAATGACCAGAGTTCAAAGTTGCACAAGCTCCTCTCTTAGTCTCAAATTGCTTTCCCTAATTTTACTGGACGTTGCCAGCCTTCCACAATGTGCATTAGGAGCTACAAAATCGGTAACTCTTAGATGCAAGACATCCAGTATTCAGTAGCTGTTTCCTCCCAAGCCACGAAGGCTTAGAATTATATGTAGACTTTACCCATGGCAGTCTGTATGAGGCAAGACTCCTTGATGTTTTCAGGAAACTACTATATACACAAAACCCTAGAACAAGATATTGTGTGGTTAGCATATGTACATACTCTTTAGAGAGAACTGCATCCTATATTAAACCAATACAAAACTAAGCAAAACGCAATGGGAAGGCAGATACAGATATACAAACTATATTTAAAACGAGTAATTTATTATGATAATATTAAGATACAAATTATCAGTTAAAACGCTCCTAGGTAATCTAATACAAATCTCAACCCACTGGATTTTTCTTGGTTTTGCATATGTACAAAACCCTGCCAAACCCTCCAGCAGCCATGAATGTTCTACATTGAACAGAAGAAGCACAGAAACAAATGGTGATATCACAAGTCTTGTTTCAGTATCATTATCATGTTGCTTAGGGGTAAATAAGTAATCAGAGAAGAAAACATATTTGCAGATTAAACATTTTTCTTTCTTCTTCTTCTAAAGCTTAAACAACTAGAATCCCTCACCTCCCTCCCTATGGACTTTAATGGGATTCACTTCTAAGTTTGTGTTTTGCAAACTATAAATGAATGTGCTGAACCCTTGGGGAATGGAACCCAGGCAGATTCTTCTACACTACAGTGCTGTGCTGGGTAAACAATACAAAAACAAAATGCATGAACTCACAATTGTTATTTGTCTGCTAAAGCTACTAGTTATAATAGTACTTTATTTTATTAGACTATAGGTTCACTTTAAGCCATGTTGTACAAGTTTTAAAATGTTTGTATAGCCAAAACTTTTTTATAAAAATTTGCATAGAGTAGGTAGATGTTAGAACCTCTTAGAGATTTGCGTTTCTGCTTGTTCCCCGTTAGGTATATATGAGACTTTTCATTGGTACTGGTGACCATTGTAACCAATAAACAATAAACAAAATAATAGTATATAAGCAGGGTACTCAGGGTAATTTTTTTTAAATGGAAACTTGGTGACAACTATCTAATATGGAATTCCCCTCACTTTGGAGAATGTTCTCTTATGTGTTACATCTTTGAGACAGAAAGTCTCAGGGAAAGGGAAACCTTACCAATAGGTTAAAGAAAAAAAAACAATGGTCCTAACTTTCCTCTACACTATTTAAAACTAAAAAGAAAAGTTTTGATTAAACATCCACTTTGAAGTGGACTTATTATTGTCACACTTCCTCACTAAAGCGCAGACGCCTCTCTCCTGCTCATGCAGGCAGTTCTGATGCTGGGCGTGCCTCTGATTCCAAGCTTTATTAATTCCTTCCAATCCGTTGGCCAATCAGAAAATAGCCTCTTGACCAGCCCTGGTTATTTAGCTAGCTCACACACTGCACTCAGTGTTCGTGCAACGTGTCTCCATTGATTCTAGTTCTGTGAGCCAGTTCCTATACACCTGTTGGCCTCCCGTGTTAACCCCTTGTTGTCCAGTCTGTTGATTCCCAGACAAACTCCCTGGCTGTTCCAGTGTTCCTGCCTGTCTGTGGGTATCCCCGAGTCTCCTGTGCCTCCTGGTTCTTCCAGTGTCCCCTGTGTTCCCTGTGCCCGCAGTGGCCCCTGTGTCACTGGTGTCAGTCTCCTGGATCCCCAGCAATTGACCACTGGCTTGTAACCTGATCTCTCTTGCTTGCTGCCTGCCTCGACCCTGGCCTTTCCAAACTATCCTTCTGCTTTGTGATTTGGTACTGTGTTTCTTGTCCACATTGGTGTGCCCAAGAACCGCAACCTGGCAGTCACCAGCAGCACAACATCCTCACCACTAGAGGCTCTAGAGAGGACCTGGTTAGTGCTTGGACTCTGCGCCTTGGCCCTTCGCAGGGCTCACATCACCTCCGTGCAACCCATAGCAACCCCTAGTGGCCCTGTCTCCCCTAGTGTGACAATTATGACATTTTTAACATTATATAAAATGGTGGCTAACCCTTTCGTATAATGAAAGAAATGTATTTTCTTTAAATCCTTTTTTTAGTTTGAAGGAGAGGGCTCCTTTCGCCTTTACTGCCGTGATGTTAAAGACTGAAAGGAAAACCCAGAGCCTCCTGGAATACATACTTCACATATTCTAGGAGGGTTTAGGCTACTCCTTCTGCACATTCCCAATGTCAGGCACAGAAGGGGTTTCTCACAGTGTAAAAGAAAAAAGTCCTAAACGTACGCATGCGTGGTGAGACATTTTCAGGAGGACATGTCACTCAATCTCACACCGGTGCAGTGCAAGATAAGGTGATGTTAAAAGGAGAAGAGTCCAGAAGATAGTGGCACCCACTGGCTCCTCCATGTCAGAATGAAGAAGAAATCCGGAACAGTGAGGGACCAACTAGAATCATACTAAGGAGGAACCAAAGGCTGTTTGAAAGTAAAGGCAAGTGATATTTTTACTTTAATAAAAGTTCCGCTTTAAGTGCATTCAGGGTAAAATATTACATAAAACTCTAAATCATTGCCATGCGCAATATACCTAAACAAGGCCCCTATATAAATAACACATAAATAGGTTTTAGAACTCACAGATGAGATGTTTTATTAATTACATGTAGGCATTTATTAAGAAGATCTTTATTAATAATACAATGCATTACACATCCCTAAGCTCATAGCAATACCATATAATAAACATTGAGTGTCTCTTATAGATGTTATATTTGAGAAAAAATTCTCTTACCAGCAATTTATGACATAAATTCTACCACTGAAGTGGGTCACTCGTACTTTTAAATGATTTTATTCAGTGGTAAAACATTTACTTCTTTGAGTGTTTAACTGGCATGGAACCATAGACAAAGATCATCTTGTATTAGAGTCTATCACATAATCAGAGAATTGCAGACAATTGTAGATTGCAATCTGGCATTTCAAATTTTACTGAGAGAGGTCATGTTTACCGTGGCGTTTTCACCTGGGAAAGTCTAGAGATCTTGGAAAAATGGATAGTAGCTACAGGCAACAGCGGGAGGCATCAAGTATGTGCTGAAAATAGAACACGGCTCTCTGGCCACTGTCGTGTTCTGATTGTATGAAGAGCGGCTTACCGTGTTGATTCTATCAACTCTGACGCAACTAAGACTCCTGTGTCATGACTGACTGGCTTATGCTTAACCCTTTCTGTAGTGCCTGCAGAATATGCACTTGTTTTACGATTAAATTTTTTATTTCAGGCAAAAAAAAACAGGATTTAAAGACTTCAGATAGCCAAATGTTTATGGTAAATGTATAACGCAACCTATCTTCCTAATAAGGCATGTCTAAAAGTGTTTTATTTATATTTTGTTATTTTTTTAAATGTTATTTAATTGACAAAATTAGCAAATATAAAAAGAATACAAGGACAGGTAAAACAAAAAATACAAAACAAAAGTAAAAAATACATAAGATACATATATCATTATATATGATAATATTATTTATTAATATTCTGTTTTATTGCTACAGAAGCTTCCAAAGAAAAGAACAGAAATCTAGAGGAAGATACATAAACAAATGTACATACATACACAGAGAAATGTAGATACAACAGACAAGGCTGAAAGTTTATCTTGGTAAAGTTGAACTTCACAGAGGCAACTTTTGTTGCTGGAGAAGATAGTTTGCGTTCCTCTTGTGGGTGAATGATCTAGCATCAGTACAGGTGTCCCACAATGTCAGTAAGCAATTCACTGGGCCTGATTTATGAAAGCT
>NC_092859.1:146046071-146059108 GCF_032062135.1 Pyxicephalus adspersus
CTGTGAAAAGTGTATCCTCTCTCTCGCCTTGGAGAGCTTTAATAAATCAGGCCCATTATGTCAGATCTCTATATGGTCACTTTACAAGGAATATTGTAATCCCCAATATGATTTCTAATGACCACATCAAATAGTTATTAGGCAACTATTAGGCTGCTAGGTGCCCACGAAAAATTTGTGACTGGTTCTGGATTTCTTGCATTTTATTCAAATGCAAGAAAAAAAAAAACATTTTAAAAATCATAATATACAAAAGCAGAATAAAATTAAATAACTTAAAAGACAAAAATGTAAATATTTTTTGAATTAAGAATGCAAGCTTACATGTGCTCCAGCTTCAAACGCCACTGAAATTGATTCTAGTGTTAGTAGTTGAAATCTAATAGACCTAAATCTAACAGACTTTACATACATAGAATTGTGCAAAATAAACATATGTGTCCTAATTCAAGTAACTATAATGCATGCATTATTTTCCATAGTGACCATTCATTTTACCCATGTGGCTGAATTTTCATCTTTTATTGGTTGTTACTGCTGAAATAATAGCATAAAATATATTTATTTTTATGGTATAGTGAATTGTATGCTGGATTTATTTTTATGGTATAGTGAATTGTATGTAGGTTGCCATTGATGAACTCCATCTTAACATTCTACATACCTGGCTGTCTTCTGTGGTTTCTGAGTTATGGGGCCTTAGTCATCAATGCATGTGTGGTCTGACAATCTAGCAATTCCTTCTTGGTCAGTTGCTCCCATAAACAGAGTGCCCCATAGTGCTTGGTTTACTTCACAATTCACAAGAATGTTTTTTTTAATCCACCCCACAGAAGAAGATTTACCTTTGACTCTGCATTTATTAATTGGTTTGGGAGTTTGGTTTCGTTCTTGCATGTACAGTAATGGTATGCCAGCCCTAGGTTCATTTAAAAAAAATGCCTTTTTAGCATGCACATAAAGTTTACTTATTGTAAGTGATAAGTAACAAACTTTTTAAAAACTTTTCACTAACTGAATAGGAGATATATTTTTGGTACCACATCCCTTAAATAACAATCTTAAACTTTAATTAAATTTGGGATGTTTTAGGTACCACAAATGAAAATACTGTATGTTTAAAAATTACATTATTTATTATTGTACATTTGACATATAAAACATATAAAATAAATATTCGATACATGATTTATACATTCAATACTTTGTCACAAAATACTCATGTTTTTTTTTGCTGAAAAACAAAGTTCTTAATCAAAGAAATGAGTAAATTAGGCCAATATTGGCACAGCTAAAACCTCAGAAAGACTATATCAAATTTTAATAGTGACAGTATTTCCAGTAAGTGATCGCTGTCATCTTAGTATTACCCGATGCATTTCGCCAACAAATTGGTGTTCTCAGGGGTAACAATGTCACATGATATACAATGTCTGTATACTGATGTTCAGCTTCAGAGATCGTTCAGAGGTTGCATAAAGTTCCATAGTCAAGAGTGTCAGATTATATGGATAGATCAGGCTCAGTGTTGTGAAATGAGTTACTGAGAATTACCCAAGGCAGCCAGGGTATAGATGTCTGCTGTAGAGCAATGAGCAGCATAGGGATGAATGATGATCATGATCATGAATGATGCAGCTAAATATAAATGTATCCCTATGTTCTCTGCTCCACCAATGATCTACTAATGACCCCTTCACTCAAAATTTCTTCCCATGCATGACTCCAGGACTTGTCTACCCTGCTGCCCCCACTTTCTGAAACTTACTTCCTTGTTTCCTACAGTTTTATTTAAATAAGCCCTAAAAACTCAACATGTGGGACATCCCTAAACTGTTAGGTGCAGTTCATTAAAAGGCTGTTCACTTCCATAGTCAGTGCAGGCTCCGGGAGTGCATCCCATTCCTCATTAGCAAATTACCCAAACAGAAGAAGGCCACATTCCAAAGGTTTTTTTTTTAAATATTAAAAAAAGTTTAATTTCAAAGCCACTATACAATAATTGCGTGTGGTTTAAGGAAACATGGCAATTACCCACATCACGTAACTGGACTCCATTATTGTATTTCGCCTCCTCCCAGGGACTTAGTTTTGGAGGTCACAAAACATCTTCTTCTCTTTTTTAACCATGACTAATTAGTCAGTTTCATTTCTTCCCCAGTGTCATTGTTTGCACTTGTTATGTATGCAAGATTGTCATCCGGGGCCCCTACATAGGGAATGGCACTTTATATTATGTTGCTGCTTTCTAAATATAATATATTAATATTACTTCTTGTCTATTTCCCTGCTATGGATTTTCCCTAACTTCCAGCCCCCTCAACTTGAAGTAAGGAGAATCAATAAAGCCATGGATAGCAAAGAAACCTGCCAAGGGTTATGGCATTTTCCCAATCTAGCTAAAATTATGCTGAATATAGATGCACTTTAAATTTCTACTGAAAGTTGTCGAACTTTAGAATTATATTAATGATTTATTTATGAAAAATCAGTCTGTTTAGCAACTACCAATCCAAAAAGAAAAAAAAAACTTTGCCATGGCTATATTATTTGCTGAACACACAAATTACAAATAAAACATAACATAAAAAAAAATTAGGTATTTAGTGTGCAGTGTGCAATATGCAAAAGAATGGAGGACTAAAGATTGACCTATGACACTTTCTTAAAACACATAAGCCTGGGATTAAATGGAAATGTGTTTCTTTCTATAGAGCAAGTCAATTATTACTGTTGATTGACCCCTGGATATCCTAACATGCAAAGAAAAGGATGACTTTTAAAAGAAAGGTCAATGTAAAGAGTGATTAACTTGATCTCATGTGTGTGACATTAGGCTAAAATTAAAAAGCTCTATGTATGGAATAATCAACATACTAAACACATGCAATTGTATTAGCAGTCAGTTTGTGACAAATGCTTGAGACCAGATTAAAACGCTGATGCTTAATGTTTCAGAAAGCCCCTGACCTGCATACATAAAGCAAAATATTTATGCTTGTATAATTCATCTGTGGCCAGAAAAATAGATATAGGGGTTCTTTCACAAAACAGTGAATCTGCAATTCACCAAACCTTCTGTGATAAACCATCAACCACTGCCATTGAAAAACATATGGAGCTGAAATGTTCTCCACCAGAGAATGTTTGGTAAATTTTAAATTCAACGCTGTATAAATAGATGCCATAGAGGTGAACAGATTTTGTTATTGCAGTGTTTCTCAACCAGGGTTCCTACAGAGGTTGCTAGAGGTGTTTTGAGCAATGACACCAATGTCAACAAATGACACCAATGAACTTTTTTGGGCATCATTAAGAGCCATTCTTCTGATAGATCAACACCACACATATGTAGAGTGAGGTTTGGATATAGTGGATATAGCAGGGGTTCCCTGAAGATCCAAACGTTATTTCAAGGGTTTTCCCCAAAAGTTAGAGGAACACTGTGTTGGAGTTTTGTTCAGTTGAAGCAATGAGAATTTTAACACTGTCAACTATAAATGCATTGTAACTACAATTTTTTTCGCTCCTCCTATTTTTTTCACTTGTTTTACCATATCATCACAAACATTTTTTCAATTTTTGTCACTTCTTCTTTTGGCCTAGGTCAAACGACTTGGCCATTGGTACACACAAATTTGCTCCTGTTCTATTTCAGCTTGTGGAGTTGACCCCCTTCTATGAGTTTGTAGTATGTGCTATCTTTTTGCCATTTTTTTTTCCTAGAGGGTCCTCTACAAATATTTGAAATTTTGGTGGACCATAATGGCAGCAGCAAGGTAGACAAAACCATAGAAACGTGATCCAGCATGAATAGGCAGGGACCTTATGGTGAAAGCACAGCCACAAGTACCCCTCCTCCTTATTGACCTGTGAATCTTTGACAGGAACATTATCTCTACCCCACCCAAGCACAATCCCAGGGTAGAGAAAATACAAAATCCCAGGGTAAATACTTCCATTAACTCCCAGGATCAAATTAATTTTTAGAACATGGGGAAATATACACAACTGCTATCAGATAGTTGCTGCTGCAGTTGAAATTTTGGCATCTTATATACAGAAGAGTTGCGATGGACATAGTATTTAACAAAAAAATTTGACTGAAAAGTTGAATATCATATATATTTAAAATCATGATTTTATATAAATCTATACTAGTACGTCTTTTCTATCATATGTATTGGCATTGCCATCCCTGCCAAATTAATACAATAGACTTTAATAAAGATCTGTCTTTCTCAACCTTTTACGCCCGAGAAGCCACTAAAATGATGTTCAGATCTCAGAGAGTCCCTACTATAACAAATTACTTGAGGTTCAATGAATACAAACTTATTGGTGGCCAGTAGAAAAAAAATGCCCCCTTACGTCTGTGACTGCGATTTCACCTATAGACAACTTAAAAGAACATGCAGCTGGCTCTTCCATATGGCTTTGGCTCCAGAACTGTGCAGCATCATCAAATATGAGGTCAATCAGCCACAGTCCAAGGAACCCCATGCAACCTCTGGGGGAACTCTGGTTAAGCATTGGTGGTAGAAATAGTAATTTGCTGAACATTGTCACTTTATATATAAAATCAAATGCAGACCTAAGGTTCCACATTGCAAAATTGCAAATAGGCAAGGTTTTTATTTTGTTGCAGAAGGGAAAGGAAATGTCCCTTGTGCAATAAACCATGCTTACCTTCACAATCTTCTTTTTGAAATACAGGATTTTTCTTTTCTAATTCAGGATGCTAGGATATTCCAGGTATAAGGCATGTATGGGTGTTATATCTTCCCAGCCTGACCAATCGAGATGGCCGAAGATCTGACACCCGGAAAAGGAGTGGAGGAAGATGCTGGAGCATGTCCCTTTTGGAAAAAAGGTCCTGCCTGGTCACAATGTTTTATCTTTACATTTAGTTTCACTTCAATAATATTAATAGACATACAATCTTTATTATGAACATAACACCAATATTATAAATCAACATATAACAACCTTCAACACCTAATCCATCAATTGAATCTCAAAATTCTTTTGAAGAAAAAGGCAAGCCCCTAAGAAACGAAAAGCAGTAAAACACACAGAAAATACCACCATGTTTCAAAAAAAGCTCTTTAAAGATAAGAAAATCCATTTATAGTTCCCTTTGAGCAGCATATCCCAAATTAGGAAGGTCACCTTGATAGAGAACTTCAGGTTTGTAAAAGGCATCTGTCTTGTTAAAAGCCAAGATGGAAGTTTGGCAAGCAGGGTTATTATAGAACCTATTGTGGGGTTTTCTGAAAGCCCTGTCTGTCTGCTGAACTCATATTAGAAGCTTAGCAGTGTTTTTTACTGCTCTTTAAACCATTACAAACCGCTCTGAGTGCAGTGGTTTTCAATGTGGTGTGCCTTAATCCACAGGAGAGCAAAGCAGAAACACAAATTCCCTGCTATTACTGGGCTTTAAAATGGATTGCAAATGAGAGGCAAGGGGAGAAAGTGCAAGAAAAGAAAGGGGAATTGCATTCGCAGACAAACATACATCAGCATTTAGTGGAATATAAATAAATAATACAGTGGGTAAAATGCTTGAAAAATTGAAAATTAGATGGATTTAAAAACTGCTTTACTGTAGTTTACTTGCTTAGTGTACCAGCTCAAGCTGGATGAACTTGTCTAATAAGAGAACAGAACATTGCAGATTCCATTTTATTTATCGTAGCAAATTTTACAAAAAGAACAGAGATCATTTTTTTTCTACAAAGCCACAGACAGCAAGAGACTATCAAATGTATGCAAGAATGCCTTTTCCAGACAGTATTTCGAAATTTCCAAATTACTAATTAGACAAGCTGTAATGATTGCATTGTGCTATTCCTTGCAAAGTGTCTTGGAATTACCAGTGAGCCTTCAACGCTGACAGTCGATAAGTTGGGTGAGAACTGAACAAATATTGACTCATAATTGAGTGGAACAATAAGTTTCAAAATCAATTATTATAAAAAGGGAATACTTATAAGGCTGAATAATAAATTTATTTAAAAATGTGGACATTTTGCTGATACCAACTAATAAGGTTTTCTTTTCATTTTGCAACAGGTTCAGTTGGTAATTAAGCATAACTATGGCTAAAAGTAAGAAGATAAATATTAATAACCTGTTAAAAGATAAAGTAAAAACATGCTGTAAATTCACCTTCATTCTAAAGCTCCTCTATTTAGTACTTCTTATTCCCCACTAGATGTCCTCAGTTTGTAATCCAACTGCATTAATCCCACCTCCTTGGAGTTCATTATGTCTGGGACCTTCTATCGCCTGTAACTTAGACTTTTTTGACCTTTCAGGTCTTTGGATAATCCCTGGTACAATTACTATAGCCACAGCTCACAATACTTTAGTGTGGTGGCCATTGGGAAGAATGTCACACTTACAGGTAGCCAAAAAGATCACTGATGTCAGGTAAATTGTCCTGAGAGAGGCAAATATTGCTCATTGCTCAAGGAACCCCTGGCAACCTCTGAAGGAACCCTGGATGAGAAAAATTGCTGTAATTGGGCAGTTAAGAAGAAGCAGCATACGTGATTTCATTTATCTGTCACTGTGTTCTTCTAACAGTGTGCCTCTTGAAAACACATTTGACTTGGTTTATGTACAGCTGTATGTTCTTATTCTTCTCAAGCCCTTTTGTACAGGAACTGCAGCAGACATACACACAAATCCAATTTCCCAATCTTTACTTCTTACAGATGTACTTTTGCGCCTAGAGTTCAGAATAGTAGTATAGTACAATTAGTATTAGTATATACTAATATTACTATATTAGTATATACTAATACTAATATTACTACAGGTTTACTAATAGTAAACCCATGGCTTTAAAAATATTCTTTGTTAGGGATGATGAAATGATTTAGGCAATATTGTTTTTACTATAAAATTGGGGAATTTTACGCTAACTGAAACTTTAAATCAGTGTTTCTCAACCAGGGTTCCTCCAGAGGTCCCTGGGGGTTCCCAGAGCAATGAGCAGTTTGAATCTCTCAAGTCAATTAAAGTGATATCATTGATATTTTTGGCTATCTGTAAAGGTGACATTCTTCCCAAAGGCCAACAATGTAAAAGGCATTCTTCCCACTGTTCAGCACAATATTGTACTGTGAGCTGTGAATATAGTAATTATAGCAGGAGTTTTTATAGCAGAAAATTTATTTTACGGTTTCTCCCATTTCAAAAGGCTTGGGAAAAACTGCTCTAAATCATTTATTTATTTATTTTTTGTCAACTGTGATCTTGTATTTCTTGTGGTAAAACTCATACCTGCATACTTTATCTCTAGTACATTTCATCAAGGTCTTCTTCTCGTAATAGTACAGCCAATATGATATCAACAGAATTTTTTGATCATGTTATTACTGACTTGACTTGCTGCAGAATGATGTGCCTGGTCTGTGCAAGAATTTCTTTTTTCAGATACTGAGGATGAGAAGGATAGCTCTAGGAGGACAGAACAGCACAAGGGGCATCAGGCAGGGAATAGCAAGGATGTAGTGATATACCAGAGGCTGGAGCCTACTACCAAGTGTGGAGACATAATGAGACTTAATGCCATCAAAAGTGATGAATTTGCACCTTTTATTACTACTTGTGGAATCGCCCCTCATTCAGCAGGATACACATCACCACAAAAAAAAAAAAAAAAAAAAACAGATCCAAAAATGTAGGGTCCATGCATGGGCAGGGACTCTACTTAACTTCCATAGCGGGGTCAAGATGTCACCTGGAAAGGATGCAGGAAGGAAAACACCAATGGAGATGGTGATGCTGCGGCTTGCCATTTGGTGACAGTGCTGTCCTCCTTCTTACTGACCTTACCGTTTGATTCTTCTAAACCAACTTCACCCCTACCCTCAACCAATTACTACTAGAGCAAATAAAAAGTTCCAGGTTAAATGCTGCAATTGCAGCTCCTACATCTAGGGGAAAGGTTCTACACGGGGCCAGAGATCCACGCAATGTGTTGTGTGACAAACGCACTAACCTGTTGCAAGAACATTTCACACATGTACTCTGTCTAGGACATGTCCTTAACCCTAGCACCCAGAAGGTCCTTCATCAGGCCAAATGGGCTTACAGTCATCCAGGCTATCATACTTCACTAACGTTTGGTAGAAATGCAGAGCCAACATAAGCTGCTTTCTAACTACTTCACCTGCCACATTCACATGTACTGAAACTCAATGTCAACCATGCCGCAAAGGCTCAACCAGCAACAACTTACCATCAATGAGTACCTGTGCAAATGTATAAGTATGATAGGAAAACAGGTTCTGGAGAGCTGTTTTTTTTACCATATTAAAAGTTTTTTTGAATAAACATGAAAATGCTTTATTAAAAACACACACTCAAAATGCATTACATAGGCTATAAGTTATAAAAAGGTGAAACCAGGGAATCTGTATATATATATATATATATATTATTTTTTTACCAACTGTGCAGTTCAACAAGCATCTTTGAAATGTAAAATTACTCTTCACTTATGAGTTTTATTTCCGAAGCTATGTTCTGAAATGAGAATTTTTTCAAACACATCAAATCAATTTGCACAGAGATTAAGGTATTCATGTGTCATTTATTAAGAGACTTTTGTAAAATATGTGTTTTTGGAATCTCTGAGTTATCAAATTATGTGTCACAATAGCACACTTGAAATACTTCTCTTTCGTCTCTTGGTTGGTATTATATTAGTTGACTTCTGAATGTTAAAAAGAAATGCAGTTTATTCATTATACACGAGTGTCTACCACCATTCAGACGGAAAAATAAATATACTTATAAACCTAGACCTGCTTGTTTAGAACTCAGTCAGGCTAAAATAATTTATAACCTCAAAAAAACATGTATATGTGATGGCATTAGAAATGCTTTTAAAGAGATATAAAAAATCTGAGACGATTCTAGCTTACCTTTACCATGCTAGAGAAAAGAATATCTATGTTGCTGATAAAGTGGATTCTTTCTCTGTCCCAGCGCAAAGGGACCATTGAGCGCTGCCATCTTCTTCCTTCCTCTGCCTACATCACCCAATCTCACACAGAGCAGGCGGAAGTACTGGTAACATATCTTCCTGCAAATGCATGCGTGAGATCAGCCCCTTCTGTGCATGGCAAAGATTGAGGTTCTGGGCTTCCCATTCCATCTTTACTGCTGCAGCAGTAAAGAACAGAGGGGCCCCCCTTTTCTTACAGGAAAGGGCTTCCCTAACTCATGGTCTGATAAAATGTTGTAAGTAAGGAAAGAGGAGGTGGTAAGTAGGGATGAACGAGAATTTCCTCGAACTTCCGATGGGTCCGCAAAATTTCGGCAAACCAATTTCGTGGACCAATCGGAAGTTCCAGGAAACTTGGATTAGCTCTAGTGCCTGGCGATCGCACACAGGAGTTCTATAGAAGTGCATACTTTCTTAGTCTTTGATCCCTCCACAAGCCGAGTCCAGTAGGTCCCGTGCTGTACCGGCTTCCTTCTTTTTTCCTGTATGGACTGGACAGCAGGCTTTTTCTTTATCCGGCTTCTGCCTATGTCCCCCGATCTCGCACTGTGAAGGCACCAGATTGGGTTACACCTCTTCCTGAAAATGTAAATAAATACTGATCTAACTACACATGTGTGAGATCAGCACTATTTTTTTTATATTATAGGAAAACCCCCTGATGACGCATGCCCATTCTCAAGCATGCATAGCAGGAGCAGCCCATAGTCACTTGGGAAACATAAGGCATGTACCTGATAAAGAGGGGAGGGAAGAAAAAAATTGAAAAAATGGTAAAAACCCTACCATTTATTATTAACTAGTATTTATTTAGCGCCAACATATTATGCAATGCTTTACATTTTTAAATATATTAAAGTGATAGCCAATTTTTTCATACAATTATAAACATTTAGTGATTGGTTCGCTTTAACAGAAATGCTAAAGTGTTTGCTCTGTACTAGGAATCTGGGGCAAGAGAGGCAATGCCATATCACGATTCTTTAACATAGGGTTTGATGCATATAAAAATAAGAAATTAAAGTTTATTATTGGCGTTAGAACTTTGAAAATGGTCTTGGAGAACATAATAAAATCTGCCCTATAGAATAAATTATATGTTCTGATTTAAATGTCTCAGATGTTGCTACTTTGCCATTTCTTTAAAAAGGTTTTCTGTTCCTTTATTTTTTATACAAGTTGAACTTGGCCTGATGGGTGACTTTGTGTCCTGGTGTGCAAACTCCCTTTAAGCTTTTTGATTTGAAAGACCCTGGATTCTTGACTGATGGACAGCCAGGGGTTTTCGTTGCCTGCTATATATTTACATTGTGTTATCAAGAGAAAAGCACATTTAGCATAGTAAGGAATTAACTGTCCATTTTGTCACGCTGTCAAATTAACCTTGTCACATGCTGCCGCTCACAAGAGCTGCAGAAATTACATATTCTTCAGATTGTCAGAATCCAGCAGACAGAAAACAAAGAAATTTGATTTTGATTAAAGTAAATTGAAGAAAATCTTGTGAGAGGCCCAGAGCACTTGTACAAACCTCTTATATGGCTAAGGTTCTTTCTTTTTTCATCAGTGTATTTCTTTAGCCATTCCTTGCACGCCACAGGAAGCTTGAGATTTTTACAATGCTAACTACTCCCTTGCTTTAATCATCTCAAGCCTTCAATATAATTTCACATGCGCTCCCAGCCCAGTGATAAAATTACTGCTGTTCACTTGCTTTATCCAAATGTATATTCTGTCTGTGTGTGCGGGTCGGGGGAGGTTTTAGTTAGATGATACAATAAAATATGCCTATTATGAGGTGGCCTAACATTATCTCATGATGTAATCAATCTCCGGTTAAGCAGTGTGTGGGGTCTGAAGCAGCACAAAATCGCAGGTGTATAATTCACTTAAAATGTAAAATATATTGGTTTCCTTCCTGCAGTATATATTTTTTTCTTTATTATTCTAAAAGTGGTAATGGAGCCCTAGGCTGTGTATCATTGAAGGACAAGCTGAAACCATATAACTACAATATCCAGCATGTACTGCAAACTGTTTCTGCTTATAAAAAGATTTTTAAATCATGAATCTCAGATTTAATCTCAGATTTCTCAGTTACTTTGTAAAAATTTGATAATAAATGTTTGTTAGTTAGCCAAAGACTGATTTTGTTGCATTTGACATATTTTTGCCCTTCTTTAGCCCAGGCATGGGCAAACTATGGCTTGTTAGGATTTTTTATATAGCCCGTTGAACTCTCTTTCTACTTCAGCGGTTCCACTGAAGTAGAGAGAGAGTTCAATGGCCGGACAAAATGGGTCGTGGTCAGGGGCTTTGGTCGGTGCCCCCCAGAGTGGGGTCAGGAGAAGGACCCCGCTAGGGGGCCGCACCGGCCAGAGACGTGGACCATGTCCTCTGTACAAATCCCAGGCTTGGGGAATTAAAACTGGTCATTAAAGGAATCATTAATATTAAAACAGGATTTATAGAGTGCCAACAGGATACGCAGATCTGTACATTAAAAAAGGGGTTGCAAATGTCAGACAGATACTGACAGTGACACAGGAGGAGGAGAGGACCTTGCCCCGAAGAGCTTACAATCTAGGAGGTTGGGGAAGTATTACACAATGGGAGGGGATATGGAATGATGGGAAATAGTAAGGGTTTAAGGGAAAGAAAAAGATGGGTTTTGAGTGTTCTTTCAAATGATCAGAAAGTAAGAGCAAGCCAAATATTATGACAAAGACAATTCCAGAGAGTCGGGGCAGAATTGGTCTAGAATAGGTGAGGAGCACAGTAAAAAAACGGTCTGCATAGCTGCAAAAGTGCAGCATGTGTCTGAATGACTAAAGACCTGTAAGGCCCAGATCGGAGAGAGAGCATGAGGAACAATACACTGCATGGAGCTCGGAAGATTAAGGAAGATGCGAAACACTGCTGTAAAGTATATTTATTTTTCCGTCTGAATGGTGGTAGACACTCGTGTATAATGAATAAACTGCATTTCTTTTTAACATTCAGAAGTCAACTAATATAATACTAGGGTGTGTATCATTGTAGGACAAGCTGAAACCATATAACTACAATATCCAGCATGTACTGCAAACTGATTCTGCTTTCAAAAAGATTTAAAAAATCATGAATCTCAGATTTAATCTCAGATTTCTCAGTTACTTGAGGAGCACAGTAAAAAAAACGGTCTGCATAGCTGCAAAAGTGCAGCATGTGTCTGAATGACTAAAGACCTGTAAGACCCAGATCGGAGAGAGAACATGAGGAACAATACGCTGCATGGAGCTCGGAAGAATAATGAAGATGCGAAACACTGCTGAACAGTATACTCGTCATACTGTACACACACTGTTACACTGTGCAAGCCATCAGGAAGCAGTTAAGTCATTAAAGTGGAACTAAGTTCTAGAAATAAAAAATGCACTAGGCAAAATGTTTATTGCAGAAGAAACAGGGGATGCTCTTTCTGAAAACAAAAACAATTTTTTCTGCCTAATCCCAGTTTTTAAAAACACTCAACTGCCACCATACTGTCTCTGACACCGCCATCTACTTTCTTCTTTTTTCCTGGTTTTGATCTTTTGCTATTTTGATTGGCCAGGAAAGGAGGACTTTGATCAGGCCTGGTAAGTATGTTTTATTGCAGAAGAGGTATTGCCTATTTGTGCAATAAAGCCCTTCCTTGTCACAAATTTTGAAAACAAAACTTAAGTTCTTCTTTAAGTGAGGAATGCCTGTAATGACTTTGAAATGTAGACATGATAAACAAGACTTTTGAGGCACTTAGTAAATACAAATGTCAATACAACAAATTTTTTTCACATTTTATTTAAATAACATTTTATTACAAAACATTTAAAAAAAATACTATACCCAAAAGTTAAAAAAACAAACAAACATACAAACATCTCCCCGTCTCTGCGTTTACATTGACAGTATTTAACAAAAATATTTAAATGGTTCAAAACAGAAACTTTTTCTTTACAAACAGATATGTATCCAATATACATAAGCCTGG
>NC_092859.1:146059923-146103894 GCF_032062135.1 Pyxicephalus adspersus
TATTCCTCTTTTAATACAAGAAAGTACTTTACTAGCTTTAGATATTGCAGCTTGGCATTGCATGCTGTTATTAGGTCTATGATCTACCAGAACCCCCAGATCCTTTTCTATTTCTGACCCCCCAACTGTATCCCCCCTAGACAGTATGAAGCATGCATGTTGTTAGCCCCCAAGTGCATACCTTTACATTTCTGAATATTACATATCAATTGCTACTTTCCCAATCAAACAGGACTTTAAGGTCTGCTTGTAGATTTTAGACCTCATGTATGGACTTTATTCCATTACATAGTTTGGCATCATCTGCAAACACAGAAATTGTACTTTTAATCCCAAACTCTATATCATTTATAAAGATGGTAAACATTAAAGGTCCCAACACTGAACCCTGGGGTACACCACTAATAACCTTAGACCATTCAGAGTATGACCCATTAATTACAACTCTCTGGATGCGATCTTTAAGTCAGTTCACTATCCATTTACAAATTGGCTTTTTTAAGCCTATTGACCCTAAGTATTACATATATTACTTATTATAAGTATTACATATTACATATTAATGTACAATTTACATGTGGGGTACTGTGTCAAATGCTTAGGCAAAGTCCAAATACACTATATTAACTGCCTATTGTTTACTTACTTCTTTATAAAAAAAGAGTAAATTTGTTTGACAACTTTGCTCTTTCTTGAAGCCATGCTGACTATCACTTATAATATTATTTTCTAGCAGAAACTGCTCCATGTGGTTCTTTATCAAACTCTCTAGGACCTTTCAAACTATGGACGTTACACTAACTGGTTTGTAGTTACCTCGTGATGACTTTGCTCCCTTTTTTAAGATAGGAACCACGTTAGCCTTATTCCAATCACTTGGTACCATGCCAGTGAATAAAGAGTTTCTAAAAAATAAAAACAATGGCTTTGAAATAATTGATCCCAGCTCTTTGAGGACACGTGGATGTAATCAATCAGGTCCTGGTGCTTTGTCAACCTCAATTTTGTCCAACTGTTTCTCAATCATATCAATTTTGAGCCATTGTGACTAAATTAAGGCAGTGGCATTACTATTAGCAATTTGGACTTTAGTTCTGCCATTTTTCTTTGTATACAGAGACCTAAAAAAAGCGTTTAGTAAAAGCGTTTTTCTTTATCCCCAGTTACCAACCCCGAGACATCCTTTAAGGGGCTTACATGCTCTGATCTGATCTTTTCGCTATTAATATATTTAAAAAATGTTTTGGGGTTTACCTTACTTTTCTTTGCAACCCGTCTTTCATTTTGAAGTTTTGCATATTTTATCTCCTTTTTACATCTTTTGTTATATTCTTTATAGTTTTCAAATGATGAAGGTGATCCTTCATTTTTATATTTTTGGAATGCCCTTTACTTATTCTTTATGGCTTTTCTAACATTTGCTGTGAGCCACATAAAGTTTAATTTTAGACTCTTAAACGTATTACCCATTGGAATATATTTTTTAGTGTGCTTGAAATATTCCCGTTTCTGTTCTGTGTTCTTTGTTGTCTCCTGATCCAAGTCACAACGAGCCGCCCTTAATAATGGAAAATTTGCCCTCTTAAAATTAAATATTTTGTATCTTTTCTGTTTACAGCTTACATTAAATTAAATCATAATATAGTCACTGCTTCATACAGCTCCATTCTGTTCAATATAGAGAGTAAAAGGCACCCCACTTTTCACTCCTCCAAGTGAAGAGTAAAGAGCTGTGGCGAATTAATAAACAACATCAGGGGATGACTGTACACGTTAGAATTAAACCTGAGGTGAGCATGACGGTTCATCTTGGGGGACAGTTATCTGAAGTGTGTACCTAGCCTGGAAACTTATTTCAATCAATCAGTTTCAAGTCTCTCCACACGTTTTGCAATCTTGCTTCCTCAGAAGAAACACGCCAACAGTGGAAAACAAAGCTGAAGTTCACTGTGCTTTTTGGAAACACAAGGCCAGTGTTATAGAAAGGGGTCCAATCACACAAATATAAGTGTTACGGGTTGCCTCCCGCCGGCAGGTAACAGACGATTACCTGAAGCGCTGAATTTAAAGGACCCCTGGTTTTCACCAGTGCACCCCGTAAGGGGTGATGGGACAGTGACCCTAGTGGCCACAGGACTACTTTGCTGCAAGGGGATCACCAGGCTGTGGCCCCCAGGCTCTCCACACCAGGGGGTGACATGGATCAGAAGTCTTCTGCTTGGGAATGGTGATGAAAACAGCGAGTCAAGGTAGCTGGACTGGCTGAGGTCAGAGCAGGCAGCAGGCAAGGTGAGTTCAAGTAACAGGCCGAGGTCAAGACAGGCAGTGAACAAAGCAAAGTAAGGTAACAGGCTGAGATCAAACACAGAGAATCCAAACAAACGACTAGCTGGTAGAGAGGCAGGAAGTGTACTGAGGATCCAGCTGGACTGGTTAAGGTCAGGGCAGGCAGCAGGCAAGGTGAGTTCAGGTAACAGGCCGAGGTCAGGGAAGGTGGCAGGCAAGGTGAGTTCAGGTAACAGGCCGAGGTCAGGGAAGGTGGCAGGNTCAGGGAAGGTGGCAGGCAAGGTGAGTTCAGGTAACAGGCCGAGGTCAGGGAAGGTGGCAGGCAAGGTGAGTTCAGGTAACAGGCCGAGGTCAGGACAGGCAGTGAACAAAGCAAAGTAAGGTAACAGGTTGAGGTCAAACCCAGAGAATCCAAACAAACGACTAGCTGGCAGAGAGGCAGGAAGTGCACTGAGGATCCAGCAACCTGAATATGGAACTGGAGAGGTTTAAAAGGGCCCAAGATCCAATGGCAGTACAGGACTGAACAATCAGTAGATTTTCTGCAACATCTACTCCAGAATCCCGTTAAGCTGTCCACAGCCTCAATTTCTGTGCAGGGGATGCAGAGAATGGTGTAAAAATTCATGGCTACAGGGAGCAGATGATCTGTGGGCAATAACTAATCCCCTGCATATTCTTTTCATATATTCAAGGATATAAGGCAAGAAAAGTAATGTAACTGACTACATAAAGTCCAGTTACTTGAATAATATAATGTATTGAAAAATGTATTTAGTAAGTACCATTTGTCATGTCTAAATTTCATAGTGATTGCAGTTAAGGGATATGGTACATTTAATGCAGTGACAAAATAATACTATTGTGTACACAGTTTTTTTTAAATAATTCATAATTTTTTTTTTCACTTATTGTTGCAAAAAATCACCCAGTTTTATCCAACCATTAATGTTTCTGTTCTTGATGAATGCATTCTCAATAAAAGACATGTATTTGTTTTGTACAACGGTTTTAGGTTAATAAATGGTTTTTGGATCTTATATCTTTTTTATTTTTTTTATATGAATGATATGTTCCTAAACATTTCTCACTGGGTCCTCCATTCTTCAACGGCAACATATTTTTTATATAAAGTGGGATGAGATATGTCCACGCTATTTTAATGAGTAAGATGTTTTCTGACCTAATTTTTCACACAAAGGCAAATTCTATTGTAGGAAGCTCTGCAGGAAACTATCAGCTAGGACCATCATCCTTTGCAAGAGAGACTTATTATTCATGTTCTTTTTAGTTTGCTATACATTACAGAAAATGTAGTGGGAGCATCAAAACTCTAAATCAGGAGTTAAATTCTAAAGTTATTGAAAAAGCCATACTAGGAGAGATACTATTACATGATTTAGTAAATTGTTCTATATTAGTCCAATATATGAACAATTGTATCAGGAAAATCAACCTCCTATTCATTTGAAAAGATTTACTTTAAATCTTTTTCTAATTTTAGGTAATTTGAGCAGTAATACCCAGAGTTTTAAAATACTGTCTAGAAGGATAGGGGATATGAATGATAGATGAATAAAGGTTTGATTGTTTGCTAAAGACACACCTGATCCCTTCATATATGACCAGCTGCTTACAGGTAAGAAAGCCCTTTATATATCGTACTGTATACAATCAGTATAATAAAATGCACCTATATAAGATAAAAATACAATCCTTACAAAAATATATATACGTTTTCGCAAAGCTTTGCAAATAAAATAGTTTTACCTATTTTATGTCCTTTTTGTAGACAGAGACGAGTCATTCCGGTAAATTTCCTTATTCAAAATGCTACATAGAAGACAGCAGGGCAGGCACTGGACTCTAACATCCAATTTTTCATTAAATCCACAAAGGCATGAACAAGCGTGGAGACAAAGTACTAAATAAAGAAAGAGGGCTTAATGACCTTTGGGCCTTTGGAAAAGGACAAGTTGTGAAACGGTTGTTATGGCCAAGTTTCTTTATTTAATACTTTATCTCTGCCCTTGTTCATGCTTTGTTGGTTTAATAAAATATGTGGTTACTGAGGTCCAGTACTTTTTATCTGTGGATTTTGTACGGTTGTGCAGAATATAGTGTGACCATGGTCATTTTCTGTAGCATTACATTGGGAGTTCAGGTCCTACATGCACAAACATCACTTCCAGTAAGCTTTCCATAGATTTCTGAAGCATTATGTCTATAATTTTTGCTCCCTGGTTACTTGGCTTAACTTCAATTTAAAAAATCAGGCAGGTCTTTATTACAGAAAGGGACAGGTGATGTCCCTCTGCAATAAGTATTTTTACCTACCTGATCACCATCCCAGGTGTCAAATTTAGTTCAGCTGCTCATGCGTAGCTTGGTGTTAGTTGCAAGGATATCTGGCACATCCACGGCTTCCTCTGCAGGTATAAATAAACTCCTGCACGCCTTCTCAGGAGTTATGTCATCCTGGCCTAGCCGATAAAGATGGCCAAAGGTCAGAGTGAGGAAGAAAAGAAGAAAGAAGATGATGGTGACCATGACGAAACAGGAGCAGATGAGTAGCCATTAGATTTGAATCTGCTTTTAGGCGGCACACCAAAATCGAACATTTGCTCTTTCTCTGACTACCTCCCTTTCCACAAATCAACTAATAAGTGAAAAACTTACCTGAAAAAAAAAAAAAATATAGAATTATATTTACCTTACTTACACACACTACAATTTAGTCAGGCTTCCTATAGAACAGGGAGCAGCTGAAATCTTGTGAAAATGCATTGGGAAGAAATCCTGGAGAGCGGACCTTCCATTTTAGTAAAAAGGCCAGCTTTAAGTAAATTTGTTAGGTGGGTGGAACTGCTCCCGATAATCCACAAAAACTCTTAAGAAAAGTGAGACAATCATGTGACCAAGAAATTAGATTTTTTGATGGTGTTGTATAGCTGGCTGAATACTTAAAACGGAAGTAAACCCAAAACTCACCCAAAAGAATATAATCACACTTACCTTAAATCCCGCAGATAAGTCTGTCCGTCGGGAGGTTTCTTCCATCGGGTCCTGCATCCTCCCATTATCTGTCTTCAGCCCAGCGCTGAGGGAGCGCCAGGCACCGCCATCCTCTCTTCTTCCGCATTCTTCATCCTACGTCAACCGATCTTGGACTGTGCAGGTGACGTAGATTGGGAAAAAACTTGCCGATCTCACTACACACGCAGGGTATCAGAATTTTTTTCCCCTATTGATGAAAGGGCTCCTTCTGCAGAAGGAACAGCCAAGTGCCTCCTGGGAATGCATGAAGTAGGTATCCCTGAAGATTCTGCGCTCCCATTCATTCTTGATCCCCTAGGCGATTGAGAATTAAGGGGGCAGTGCTAAACCCTTTTTTTTTTTTAAAGGGTGTGGCACTTAAAAAAACACAAACAAACAAAATGTTTACTTTAAAAAAAAGGGTTGTCTACCCTTTTATGTAGAGGGAAAATGATAAGCCTAGGTATACTTTAAGCTTCCTAGCGGTAATCCCGAGTCAGACTCTGGGTACCTAAAAGCCGAATGAAAACCCACTTACCTTGTTCCGTCGCTGTCCCCCGGTGTCCTGCTGGTCCCCGCAGGTCCTGGGGACAGATCTGCCTCCTCTGATGTCCAGCCGCGAAGTGCGGATTGAATCTACGGGGTTTCCTGGTGACGTCGGTACATGCGGCTGGTACTTAGCGGCAGGAAATTAAAATTATTTTGTATTGGATTCTCATGTAGTCTCGTGGATGTCGTTTGAAAGGGGGCTGTCAAACCATATGTCATTGCATGTGAATCCAACTGATGACTGATTCATCACAGCTCCTCTTCCAAGGTGATGCTGATCACCATTTAACACATCTCCATTGCAACAGTAGAGACTTCTGTAGAATCACCATAGATTGCTGTTGTCTGTGGCACTCAGAACAGGCCCACCATCCCACCATCAGAGTATGACCAGTAATATCTTGCAAATAAACTATGAACATCTGAAAAAAGTAACCTTGAAGTAAATTTCAGGGAACCCCTGGGATGGGGAGGGGGGATATTTATATATATATATTTGATGTATTGTATATTATTAAAGAATTATGGCAAACAAGAATAGATTTTATGAAGAACACAATATATAACCAAATGTTCTCCATAATTACATGGGTGCTGTTTTCAATATAGCACAGTTGTACTTTAAGTTGGGGGGAGTTGTGCAGCTGTTGAACTGTGATGTCCTTAATAATCTGTAGAGATAATAACCCTACAAAAAATAATAACATTTGCGTGATATGGGTATTTGGCAATTTCCAAACTTCTATTCAGCCAATATTTGCAAAAAGAGAATTAACTGACCGTAGACTTATATATGCTTTCTGAATGTTAGAAATATATGTAGATAGATGGTCATGTTTTACTAATGAAATTTTTCTACAGCCATACATCTTTTGCACATAAAAATGTGTTCATGTATTTTATCAATGTATGCTTGAGCAAGTTTATTCCTGTTTTGAAGGGGAAGTGATATTTCATGAAACTTATAACCTAAAATGTTTTCTAATGCTCAGTCCCCAGGGAGAAATATATATATATATATATATTCGGTCTTATGTGTAATATTAAACTTAAAAAAAAAACTTACTGCATGATAAATAGATTGTAATGTAATGGTGTGCATACTTCCATATGTTAGCATAACTATCTAACATTTGCAAGTTAGCACTAGCTAATCAGTACCTGGTAAATATATTTATTTATATATATTGTGACAGGGTGTCACTAAGAGTGTATTAAAGGCTCCAGGGATGAAAGTGAGGATGTTTTGATAGATTTATTAGAAAGAAGCCTAGTTCTTTAGGGCCCTGGAGCCGGCCAAGGAAGTGAAAGGGTTGGTTCCTTGGCCCAACCCAATCCTGACTGGGTAAATTTGCACCTGCACTCAGGTGCAAAGGCTAGAGGAAATTGATCGGCAAAAGGGTGAGGAAAGAGGATCAGCCGGGGTGTTGCAAGCTGTACTGTGATCAGTCTGGAGGCTGGAGTGAGCAGTCAGAGGCTGCAGTGTAGAGAAAGCAGCCAGAGAGTTCCCGGCTGGGGAGGCAGCCAGAGGGTTCCAGGCTGAGAAGGCAGTCAAAGGGTTCCAGGCTGAGAAGGCAGCCAGAGGGTTCCAGGCTGAGAAGGCAGCAAGAAGGTTCCAGGCTGAGAAGGCAGCCAGAGGGTTCCAGGCTGAGAAGGCAGCAAGAGGGTTCCAGGCTGAGAAGGCAGCAAGAGGGTTCCAGGCTGAGAAGGCAGCAAGAGGGTTCCAGGCTGAGAAGGTAGCCAGAGGGTTCCAGGCTGAGAAGGCAGCAAGATGGTTCCAGGCTGTGAAGGGAGCAAGAATCTGTTCCAGGCAGCAGAAGGGAGTCAGAGTGGGTTCCAAGCCGCATGAGAGGGGACAGAGCTCCAGGAAAGCCAGTGGGCAAAACCAGATTGGAACTGTGAGTGAAACAGTGTTGATTTAGTGTGTTAATAAGTGAGGGCACCTAAGTGAGGTAGCCAGAGGCCCAGCCAGGTACTGTTTATTGTTTTGTTGTGAAGTGCTGGAGAGTGTGCTGTTATACTTGCCTAAACAAATAAAAGCTGCTGTTATTTTGGACTTTTGGAGTCTGCTGCCTCTGATCTGCCCTGTAAGCATCCCGTTACCATGAGCAACCCCCAGTGAGCGACCAATTTTATATAGATATATGAAAGGTATATTCATCAGTGTCTGCCCAAGGTTACAGTCTCAACTTTCAACCGTCGGTATTTGCCCAAAAAAGGATTCTCCTTTAATATTCCTGCACAATCACACACTCACAATAGGGACAAGCAGAAACCCTAGGGCTATGTACATCAAGATCACCTTGAGTGAAAAACTATTATGTGCTTAGTGGTCTGTTTGTTGACCTGTCCTGCTGAATCAATAACCAGGGACAGCCGCTAGAGAGAAAGGCTTGTAGAGAAGGGCCCATCCTCCCCATTCCCCCTTTCATAAAACTGAACAGTACAATGTGTACAGCGCTCATTCTACTTTTCCCACTTTGAAACTTGGCAATCAGACAGGTGTTTATTGCAGAAAGAGACAGGTGGTGGCCCTTCTGCAATAACTATTCTTACCTGTCTGATTGTTGCCGAAAAGTCAAATTTTGCTGATGCGCAGCCTGTGACAGAACAGGGATTGAGTGTCATCTGCATTTAGTTCTACTGATCTTTAGTATAATGATAAACCTTCTCCACACCTTCATCCTGCTCCCTTACACTGATCCCTGAGATAAATAGAATAATCTACATTTGCGTAACTATACTAGCGGTCATGTCATGCTTCACCCTTGAGGTTTCTGTCCTGTTTACTTCTGGCAAGGTCTATCTTCTGGTGTACATGTGATTGCCTAAGTAAGCACTTCCTACTGGCTGTCCAGTGGTCTGATCATTTGTGAATATAGAAGAAGACACAGCAGTCCCACATGTCAGTTAGAGCACCTGAGGTTGCATTTTCAGCAGTTTATCAGTGGTTTTGCAGACCCTAGCAGGTAGCAAGTGACCTGGGTGGTGGATTTAGGTGAGAATATCAATATTTGCGAGATGGGCAAAACTAAACAGTTTGGGAGATGGATAAGAGGGGTGGAAGAAAGGGCTGGGATTTTGACTGAAGATCAAAATCAGGAACACATAGTACAGGACTGTAACAGCAATCAGAGGAGCGGAGCTGCCTGATTGGTCTTGCAGGTCCCAAAAATTCGGTCTTGCCAGCTGAATATACAAAGGTCGTTCTCGCCTACATGTTTGGTAAGCAAGAATGGCCCAATTCGCAGCGAAACTTAAAAAATTTGCTAGCTCATGCCTACACACAACCACTATGGGGACATAAACACAAACCAGAACAAGAAGAATAGGTACAAATCAAAAAACCTACCTGGGGCATGGAAATCCCCCCACAGACACAAGACGGACATGCAGCCTCTAAGTAGATAGTGTCGTGGTGTGATTTAATTGATCAGCTCATCCAAAATCTATATATTCAAGCAGCACACTAGGTAAGTAAAGAAAAATATGATCTAGGTATGTGTTCATTTAAAAATCATCAAGTGTATTTTAACAAGCAAGTAACTTGAGTATCTGAATTTGGCATGGTATAAGCCTCTTGTAATCAACTGTCTAGCATAGTTTAGACAAGGGGAAGAAAGGGCCAGACTGGGAGCCAATCAATAGTGATTTAAAGCTCATTTGGAACAAAAGCATGCTAACAAAATTAAAGTTCAGAGTGTGTGCTAGGAATGGCAGGGGGCACTGTACAGCTACAATATTTAATAGCATAAATTCTGTAAATACTGCTACCAGGATATCGGAACTGCTCATAGGGAACAAATAACGTCCATCCATTGTAGCCATATTATTATATTTTTCTTTCATAATTTAATATTTAAAACATGGGTATATATACATTTTAAATAAAGGACCAGTCCAATGCCCAACATTGTTTTGGGGTGGGGAGAGGTGAAGACATTTAGAAAACTACCCTGGCATTGGGGTACAGCCAGGCATACAGCCCCTGCATACATAAAGATTATAAGATCACCCTTCACTTGGGGCCTTGTCATTGTAAGTTGATAGTAAACTGAGGCCATAGTTATGTTATAACCTTTGTTTCGAAAACTCTAAACTGATAGACAGACAAGCTATGTTTGTGAGGCTAGAATGTATGACTGGAAAAAATATTTTATATCTGGTCTTATATATTTTTATTCCCCTTGATCTAAGCAGGGAATAGGTTTCGAAAGCATTTGGTACTTTAGAATCTCTCAGTCATCCAGACAGGTGCACAAGGGAAGACATGTGGGCCATTGAGGCATTCCAGGAACATCTTAAAAGTAAGATAAATCCTGCATATTTCATTCACCATACAACAGGTATGTGCCTTGATACTGCAGGATCACATTGACAACTGTTATTGCCGGTGAGAGAGAGTCGGCGTTGAAATCCGCCATGTGCCCTAGGGCCTGCCAGCTATAAAGCTCTGTGCTACGGAAATGTTAAATGGTACAATGTCTCGTACAGAATTTATTTATTTATGGAATAATGTAGCAGAACAGAAAAAACACTGAGATTTAAATCTTATTTTCACGCATTTATATAACTCGTTACGCACTGTAAGAGCAACATTTTATTTTTTTTGTATTGTAGCTTGAACTAACTATAAATATGTTCTGAAAGAGAAAACATGATAGCTTTCATGTCAAACTAGTACAAAAAAAGTATTAACCCTTTATTGCTGAATGGGCCTATATTTCAACATGGCTCTAGATTTGTTGTAACAAAAACTTAAATATGAAATATACTTTACTTATATATAGACCCATGAATTTTCTATATTCTTGTACTGATCAGTCACCCCTCACCAAATATTTTCAGCTCTTTTCCAGTTTATGGATGATGTGGCTAACACCCTTGCCAGGGTTTTTAAATCATGTATACAACTCTGCATGGTGTATATAATCCTGTTTTTACATATGTTTCCTCTGGAATAAACATGGCTTTTGTATGACAAAGAGTCATCGGTAGAAAATAGATTTAAAGGCTTACATTGGGCAAAACTAATCACAAAGCAATGGTGTTGATTAGTGTAAATAGTAAAAATTCCATTGGCATGGAATTTTTAAAGTTAAATAAACCTAGTGTGCATCTTCGCTTCCTGGTAGCTGTGCAGAACATCCCATGCTTTAAATGACTGAGGTCTTACAATTACTTACCACCTTCTTCATGTAAGGGAAATGTAGTCTGGCATCCTCTGTTCTTTGTAATTTGGGTAACTCATTGTCACACTTGATTGACCCTACCAAGACTAAATTCAGAGATAAGAGAAAATAAACTGTAGCACATTGTGCATGCACATTTGGCCCATTAGGTCCACCCTTTTGGATTCTATAAACTTTACTGAGGAAGCTTTTGCTGCAAAACACGTCAAACTTTCTTTAGGATTGGATGTACAATTAATGTTCTTGTTACAGTAAACATATCACTCAATTTTTTGAAAATAAATTACGTTTTTATTATGAAAAATTAGTGACATATCAGTGCCTTGTAAGTCCCTTAAAAGGTAATTTATTTTAATTTGATTTTTGCATCAATACCTAATGAATGAAGTATATATACTGCTTCTGTTCATGCAGGACAAATCATTTTTTTGAAAGAGGAGAATTTCCTGTTATATTTTTGGAATCAGAGACTATGAACATTTTTTTTTCTTTCAGAGCATTGTAACAATGGACCAATGGTGGAACCCTTTCCTTGGTTGGCCAGAGGCAAATGTCTGTTTGCCCTTATCCTTAACAATTTTCATATTTTTACAGTCCTTATCCATGATATACAATCTTCAAAAAGAAATAGAAAAAATAATCACTTTGAATAGATCAATTAGTTAAGTACAATTGCAGCATTCATACATGGAAGCCCTGGCTGCATCAATTCTCTCTTCCTAGTATACATATTGTTTCATTAAAATATAGACGTATGAGAATATATTACCCTGATTAACTGCAGGGTCACCTCATTAGTATGAGATGTCTCAGCATCTTTTTAAAATACTGACCATTAATTGTGATCCAGCCAGCCAGACATATATTCAATAGCATACATGCAAGGCGAACAGAGAGCTATGTGAAATGAGAGTTAAATACCAGTTAATTGTACTGTCTTTTTCTAAAACAGATAAGATTTATAGCAGCATGCATAGATGAAGTACAATGTGTTTTAAAGAATAAAAATCCTGGGGTTTTGCAATTTGCAGATGCACATTACTAGCAAGTCTTCAAGCTAATATACATTTTAGGCTCAAAGCGTCAATAAGCCTCATATAAAAGAGCTATCTGTAATAGAAAATGTTAGTTAGCTACATTTAACTGGGATTGGAAAGTCTATTATAATGTGGCTAACTAGTACTAGTCCTTCCATGACCTGTATACATGAAAATCTTCACAGACATACTGTATATTTGTGTTTGGCTTAACCACCTTCTTATATTTTAAAACAGTGTTTCTCAACCAGGGTTACTCCAGAGATTGCAAGGGGTTGTCAACTGTCACAATTAGGGAGACAGGGCCACTAAGGGGTGCTATGGCTTGCACAGAAGTAGTGTGAGGCCTGAGAAGGGCCAAGGCACAGAGTCTAAGCGTCCACAAATTCTTCTCCAGAGCCTCTAGTGGTGAGGATGTTGCACTGCTGATTACTGCTAGATTGTGGTCCTTGGACACACATTGGTGGGCAGGATGATACAGAGAAGAATTGTCAAGGAAGGCTGGCAGGCAGCAAGCAAGAGAGGTCAGGTCACACGCCAGGGGTTGAATTCCAGGGATCCACACAGGAGCCAACGCAGGGAACACAGGAGACACTGGAAGCAACTAAGGAAAACCCACAGAAAGCACGGAACACTGAAATAGCAGAAGATAACTGGCTAGGAAACAACAGACTGGACAACAAAGGGTTACACAGGAGCTTAAGAGAGAGCACTAAATTTACCAACAGGTGTACAGAAAATGCTCAGCGGACCTCGGAGGCTCAACACTACTGGAGACACGTTGCACGTACACTGTGTGCTGTGTCTGAGCTAGCTAACTAGCCAGGGATGATAAAGAGCTGGCAGGATGAGCGAAACTGGTAAAACTTGGAAGAGCAGGCACGCTTAGGGTCAGAACTGCCCACATGTGCAGGAGAGATGCTCCCGTGCTTTAGCAAAGAAGGGGTAAGTGTTCTATGAGCAAGGAGCAGTTTGTGCCACATTTGTGTCATTTTAACTGACACCATTGATCTTTTTGGCTTTAAGGGTAACATTCTTCCCAATGGCTAGCAATGTTGGAGGCATTCTTCCTACTGACCACCACACTGATGTACTGTGCTCTGTGAATAGTAATTATAGCAGGGGTTCCATGAAGACTTGAAAGTTATTTCAAGGGGTTCCTCCAAGTTGAAAAGCTCAAGAAACACTGTTTTAAATATCAAATTGAATAGACAGGTTGTGTCACCCCCTAGTCTTTTTAAACCTAGCTCAGATACCTTTAATTATTGTCATATAGCACACCATGCCAGGAAGCATAACCCTTTTTGGTAGGTAAAAATTGATCTAAAGTTTACCTTTCATATTTAGTAATCAGGCAGGGCTGTACTGCAGAAAGGGACAGGTGAGGTATCTTATGAAATAAAACATACTTGCCTGATCGCTGTCTTCAAATGTCAAAAATCACTGAGCTGTGTATGGCTTTTTGTTGATGAGACTGAATGAACTTCTTTGAACCTGCATGGGAGTCACATCATCTCAGCTTGGCCAATTGTTATTAATAATATTATCCAGTATTTATATAGTGCTGACATATTATGCAGCACTGTACAAAATCCATAATCATATCACTAGCTGTCCCTCAAAGGGGCTCACAATCTAACATCCTTACTCTAGTCCTATCTCTCTCCTACAGTTTAAAGTCAACTTGGGGGATGTCAATTAACCTAACTGCATGTTTTGGAATGCAGAGTACTTGGAGGAAACCCTCGCAAACACGGGGAGAACCTGCAAACTCCATGCATACAGTACCTTGGCTGAGATTCATATCTGGGACCTAACACTGTAAAGGCGAGAGTGCTAACCTCTGAGACACCATACTGCCCTGTAGAGATGCACGGTAGAGATGTCTACATATCTCTTTCTATTACACATTTTTATTAAAAGGTGATTCTTAACAATTTTTAAGTAGGGTACAAATGGTCCAGAGGTATAAAGGAATAATTTAATATGTCTGAATGTTTTAAAGTTTGGCTTCGGACAGCATCTTAAAATAAATAATGTTCTCTTATTATTAGGAGTTCTCTAGAAGTAGTTAGACACATTCAACTGGAATAATTTTTGTATTGATGATGTATGATGAAATATGAAGATGTTTCACAGCCTGACTAAGCTGCTTCTTCAGTTCTGAATGGAAAAAACAACTGGGAGAGGCTGTGAAACGTCTTCAACATTACAAAATTATGTCTAGTTAAATGTACCCAACTCCAACTGGATAAAAACTTGGCCTTGGTAACATAAGAGAATGATTTGCATTATTCTGCGCATTTTAAATTGAGGAAAAATCCATCTGTGATGGAAGTAAGGCTTTCTCCTTTTACAGAAAAGCTCCATTGTGTTTCCTATTAGTTCATTGGAAGAGTATTTGGTTAATTTTCCTTTCTCACTACACTTTCTATGTATATTAATAATATTATTGTTATTATTGCGTTATTTACAAAGAAAAACACAATGGATTTTTTTCAAGGCATTTTGACCAACTTGTTTGCAAAATGAGTTCTGTAATACAAATAATCACAAGAGATAACCACACGCTGACTGAGCACACAAAGAACTTTTAAATGGTTGGACTATATCTGAGCAAACATTAGATCCTAGACGTTATTTACAACGTGAGCTAGTGAATTGGGAACCAGGTTTTGGTAATCTGCCAAAATTTCTGCCTAGATACTACAATGAATCTCTATAAGATTCAGTCATAATGGAAAAGGGATAAGGAGAAAAGTAACTTAAAGCACAGATAAGAATTTTTTTAAAAACTCTTCTTTAATGTATTTATGTTTATTTCAATAAAATCATTATTTATGATATTGGGGAAAATTTAGACTTTAGCAAATGCAAACTTAGTGAAATGTACAAAGTGCATACCTCTAATAGCCATTACAGTGTATCCTAGTTCTCTAGTTTCACACACACATTTTTATGTAATTCTACTATCCATTAAATATAACCCAAGCAGTGTATTTGGAATCCTTGCTGAGGGATTCAAATGAGAAATCAGTTACAGGAAAAAAGAACCACCTAGAGAGAGGAGAACAGCAGTAGTGGGTAATGTTCAACATGGACATGTTCTTGTTGAGAGTTTATTAAAACCATTTTTTCATTCTGATGGCAGGAAAATACCCCAGCATATATATTCTCACAGAAAGCATAGACACCGTAATCAAGGCACCATGGAAGGTGACAAGGCAGTGCTGATTGTCCCTAAACAGGATAGGAAGTAGATAAACTGTGGAACCATCCTGATCTGTTTACATACTCTCAATGTAAGACCCTGGCCAGCACCTGTGCTTAGAAGAAGCTAATTCCTCTATCTAGTTTATTCATCTATAGCAAGCCCCTGCTCAGCCTCGGGAGGCTAGTTGTGCAATCTGAGCGGACAGTTGCCCCAGGACTTCTGTGCAGAAAGGATGGTAGGACCAGGAGCCCACAAGAGCAGGAGAAGGGACACAATGGGAAGTCCAAGAGTCCAGGGTTAGGAACCAGGTGATCAACAGATTACGCAGCACAGAAGAGTCCTGCAAAGACAAGTGTCACACACAGGTAGTCAGGGATCATACACAGGTAGTCAGGCCACCAAACAAGGTATCCAAGGGTAAAGACAAAGCAGAGTTCGGTCACTGGCCACAAACAATAACAGAATTAATGACAAGTATTCCAGCATATAGTCCCATCACTAGCAGGTCAGACAATTCACTCACTACAACAGGGAACCAGTGACTGAAAAATGATTAGTAAAAAATTTGCACGTTGAAATTTGAATTTGAACATTGAACTTTATCTTTCAAGCATCACTGATGATTAAATTATTATTATTTTGATTATTTACCTATATTCCCATCTTTCCAGAACATGATTGTAAGGCAAGTGTTAGGTTGTCTAATCCCATAAAAATCTATATAACAAAGTGCAGAAATTTAGAATCAAGCATATGTGTAAGGTAGTACAGCCAACTTCTCCAATTATTTATATTTAAAGCGAACATACACTACGATCTTGTTTAGGCCCACATGCAAATTCAAAGCAATTTCAAAGTTATTCTTGTATAAATGATTACCTCTAAATCTAATAATGTGTCATAATGTGTCATAATAATATAGTCTTATAAATATTAGATAGAAAGGTCTACTTAAATATGGAATCTATTCCTTAGTGGTGATGGGCACGACTGAAAAATATATTTTTTTGGAAAATGAGACAGAAATCCACTTTAGCTTTTGTTCTCCGTATACTTGTGTGCATATAAGTATGGATTTTTTTAAATTAAACTATATCTGAAAAAGGAAATTAAAAAATGTTAAAACTTTCCTAAAATGTATTCAGTTACGCATAGGATAGCATACATATTTTTACTTTCCTACTATTGTCTGTTAATAAAACAGTATAGAACAGTGGCTGGCCACCAGTGATCAGTGGACCTGTGCTGTGGTGGTGCGCGAGAAAATTTTGGTGGTCCACAGAAACATTTGGACATTATTTGCAATTTTTATGTTTTATTATTAATAAAACAAAAATAATTTTCTAATAAATTCTTATATCCTGAATGACAATTTTGGCCTTATTATATATTGCACTAAATTCACAAACTGTATTGGAGACGGAAAAACAAGGGAGGCGCAGCGTGACATCAGTGTAGTATTAAGTTGTATGAGGCAACCGTTACTGAGCCGTACGCTACAGTATTGTTTCCACCTTTACAACAGTCACCTCTCTCTGCAAATACCTATTCTTATCCGATTGTTGTACTTTATTTGTTTTTTTTCTTAAATGCTCTTTTAGGTAAGACCTTAGCTGTGTATTTTCTTTAACTGTTATATTTAATGGCATCAAATAGTTTGAATTTGATACCTATCATTTCTTGTTTGGTCTTAGATTCGAATGAAATAAACCCATAATAAAAAAGAAACAAATATTTTGTATTTATTTAGTAATACCAAATTTAATGCAACTAATGATAATAGTAGCAATAGTAATACTTCACTTAACCCTGATCTGATCAATGAACCAGAACCTCCACAGCCCTTGTCAGGCACCATCAGGAAGATCAATTTTTTTACAAATGAATTTATCTTTTTAAAAAAATTTAAATCCACGGGATTTAGAATTATGAATTTAGTAGTCCGCGAGGTCTTAAAGGCTGGTGACCGCTGGTATAGAAAGTTAAAATTACATTTTTAAGGTTGTAATCTGTGGTATTTTAGGCCTACAAAAACGTTCTGAGCCTCACCTTTAGTTAAGATAGTCCCAGTTTCAGTGTATATATTCAATTAGAAGCTACTGCCAACCCTTTCACTGCTCGTTTACAGCAGATCTAATATTAGCAGTCAAGTCATGACACCTCCTCTCTACATTAATGCCCCATCCTTGGACACCAGGGAGTAAACACTGGAATCATCAAAGTTAGATGCGCTTTACTGTTCATTGAACTCAAGTGAAGACTAGTTCATTTGGGGCATTGAGAAAAATAAAAATAAAATCCATAAGGTCACAACTAAACTTAGCACAATACCAGTGTTTTGATCTGCAGAACTACAGTTCAAAAAAAAAACAGAACTCTGGCTTGATAGCTTGAAAAGTTCTATGAAATGATTCATGGGGGAGTTAGATCATCCATGGTGGAGAAGGATGAATAGAGAGTAAAATCAGTTTCTTATTGTGTGGAGAACAAAAGAGAACACCGCTAGTATAGTTCCAAGGTAAAATCCTCACCTTCCAAAAACATTTGAATGCATTTTCAAAATACAGTTGGTGTGTAGCTATCAGTTGCAAAAATGGTATAGAAGAAATATTATTTATTGCTCATATTGTGAACATTTAGATTAAAAAAAAAACACCAGAAGGAAAAAAGTGAAACGTGGAGAGACCACTAGAATCCTTCAAAAGGTGAGAATGTCACAGATCCCTGCAGATCCAGTATGGAAGTATTCCACCAGCAGAGGGAGCGTCAGGGATTTTAGAAGTGCTCCCTTCTGGTTTACCCTCCTTGCAGTCCCCTGCTGCCAGCACCATCTCTGCCTCTGTATTCAACACTTTGCATACTTCCTGTTCCAAGTCAGGTGATTGTCTGTCAACTATTCCCTTGCTTCAGAGAACCAGGGTATTCTGAAAACGCACTCCCTCTGCTGGCAAACATCTGAAAAACACCTGAGATTATCTCTGCAACAGCACTCCCTCTGCTGGTGGGATTGATGTCTGCGGCTCACTTGATCCACGCCCATCACCTGACATTCCCTTCCTACAGTGTCTACTGCGCCACTTGATGGTTTGCCTTTTGCACGCTGTTGGATTCCGTGGACAAAGATACCTTGATACTTAGTATCTTTCTGAACCTTGAACTCCAGGCCCCTCCCATGAACTTCCTATTTAAGCCATGTCTCGGAAACTTCCTGTTGCCAGATTATTGTGCTCTGCCAATATCTTGCACTTCATGCTACTGTTATATTACGCTCTCCAAACTGCTACCTGTGTACCAACCCTTGGCTGCTATTTAAACGACTTCTTCCCCGCACTCCATCTCCAACTTGCACCACTGGCTACCAACCTTGGCTTGTGCTTTGACTACTTTTGTGTTTTCTCCTTATCTGCTACTCTGCTTGTGCATAGATCCTGGACTACTTCCGCCTGTGTCTGCTTGCTGTTTCAGCCACTGGACTCCGAGACTGACCCCTAATCATTACATTGGCAGTTGCCCGCAGTGCAACACCCTCACCTCTAGAGGCTCTGGTGAAGACAGAGGCAGCTGCTTGGACTCTGTGCCCTGTGCACATATCTACACGCTGACCTGTAACACAGAGGGTCCACTATCCTGCCTTGCAGCTACCATGACAGTTAGCCAACATATTTCTGTTCGTACAGGTATTTATTAAATGGGTGCTAAATTTCTTTAGCATCTGGGTGGGTGGCTTTTAAATGGGACCAGTCTCAAAACACTGGTGCCTAAAGTAGACTGTCATCTGGGTGTACTAAACCTCTGATGAAATGTATTCTATCATCACACACTTCAACCAAAATTCATTGAAGGTTATGTAGTGACTTGGATCATGCCACTAAACAATTATGAGGGAATATGAAATTTTTCAGTGCACCTTGGTGTAAAGGTAGACTTGTTATATAATTTCATATCTATTTATTTTTGTTACCATAGCACTATTATCTTTCATACCATTGTACAGAGTACAGTATAGCTTAGTTTTTCTCAATCGGGAATCCATGGAACCCTTGGATTCCCTCTAGAGGTTGCTAGGGGTTCCATGAGCAATGAGCTATTTATGTCTTTCAGGTTAGTTTAAGAATTTCCTGCAATATAGCTAAAACATACTTACTGTAAATAATGTAAGTTATAAAATTAACACACAACACTATAGTTATGGTATAACCAATACAACAATGAGGGTGGGCTCTGGCCTTGGGGGTTTAAAATCTAGAGCAGCATTTCTCAAACTTTTAACCCAAGAGGAACCCCTGAAAATAAGTTTCAGATCTAAGAGACCCATAATAAAGTAATAACTGGGGGTCAGTGAGAAGAATGCCACTCACAGTGGTGGTTATATTGTACAGTAAGTGGGGGTTCATATTTCCATCTTTACAGACTAAAATGATTGCCATCATGGTACTGGCTATGCTAAGTGGTGTGGGATTCAAAACTATGTAGACACTATCTGACAAAAGCAATGTACAAGGAATTCTTCTCCCTGACCACCACGCTAATGTACTGTGAGCTGTGAATATATTAATTATAGAAGGGATTCCCTGAAGACCTTAAAGGTTTTTTAAGGGTTCCCCATGTAAAAAGGTAGAGAAAGGTTGATCTTGAGGAATGAGGAAACCTCAACAGCATGTATTCTTTCCTATTTATTTCCAGGTGTCCTGTAGGTTTGAAAAACAACTTGGGTGAACATTCATTGAGCACAGACCTCAATCTACAGAGATTTAATATTACAATTATATGCTGACACATTTAGAGTATGTGTATATATATATATATATATATATACTTGAATTTCCACTTTAGGAAAACAGAACCTTGATCCAAAGTCTTTATTTTGGTCCAACTTCATCCAGATTAGTCAGATTTCCATATGTCTTTGGGATGCACATGTTTATTATTGGTAGATAAATAACATTTCAGGAAAGATTCTCAAAAGAAGACTGAGTATGTAAAGAAGAGCGCCAGAAGGCTTGTCAATGGAGCATTATCTTTATGGGATCCCACACATGAAGAATTTATAAATCTACATGGGTCGGTTGAGAAACCGGAAGGACAATTAAAGTCTTTTTAGATCTTTCTTTGCTTCCCCTGAGTGCACTAAATAAACAGGGATTATATTGAACATCTGCCACTGAGTGTTGTCAGGTACACATCTAGAACAGAATGTTCCCCAGCTGAAACATCACAGCCTTGTTTTGTGTCAAGGAATGAAAGTTAAGTAATTGTGCTAAGGAGAAACTAGTCAAGCAATCATCTCTGCTGTGTGATAATACTCCATGGTATGTCCTACTTAGTGCAGACAATGTTCCATGGATGTGCAGCATTTCCCTAATTAAATGTTTAAAGTACAATACCTGAGGGGTGTGAGTCAGGGTGGATTTTCTCAGTTTTAAGCAACATGTAATATTATAAAATTACCCTCTACAATATATATTTTATGTTTTGCAGAGATAAATTTTCAACTAAAATAAACTGTATATAACGAGGATACTTTTGTAAAAAAAAAAAAAGAAAGTTATTCAAAGTTTTAATTTGTGCAGCCAAACTGCATTTTATTCAGCACTGAATAGAATTATTATGTAAATTATGTTTAGGCTAAACTAAAAGCAGTGCTTGGCATTGAATGATACAAAATGTAATGCTAATCACTCATGATTGTTGAGCTTTATAGAATGTTAAGTAATAAAAGTAATAAAAAAAAAACATAATGGCCTTTAACTCAAAGTTTTGTATTGCAAAACAATTATTCTGAGAAGAGATTTAAATGTTCTTAAGCAAGGGTTGTCATTTACTAGCTAGTAGTGAAGTGGAGTTTCATAGTCAATAATAATTTTAATAAAGACATATGGTCATTAAGTTAATTCTCTCACAATTTAGGCAGCTTTGGCACCAAGGTTGACAATTGCCATGTCAATCAGGGGAAGGAATGGGGTGGGTCAACCCTTGCCTATAGCTTCTTTCCTAATGTGTTGAGTGGAAATCAATGGTAGAGAGGTGGGGCAATCTAACCTGTCAGTGCACAAAGTATTTTTGCAGACACCTGTTCTGCCTAAATATGAATGCTTTGTAGAAGAGCCTGCCTAGAATAATTACATGATCATTTAACTGTTTCAAAGAAAATGACACCCTAGTATCTTTCTTGCTTTGTTCAGATAGGCAGTGAATTTGCATTGCAGTTACCACTTAGTCCTCATGCTGCCTCGGGGAAAACACTACATGTAACTTCTAACCATGGAAGCCCAATTGAAAATGAATAAGGGGGGGGGGGTCCCTGGTATGAGGCCCTGGTCGACACCAGTCCTCACCAGACACCAGTCCTCACCAGACACCAGTCCCCCAATCTAACACTGCAGTCTTCACTTTTAGTAAGCCCCCACTTAGCCTCAGGAGACAGGTTGCATCTCCCAGCACTCGGTTGCCCCCAGGACGTACTGCACAAAGGATGGTGTCTGGGGATAGGCTGGCAGCATACAAGGAGCTCACAGATAACAACACAAAAACATCAGGTAATAATAAAATCCGAGCCAAGGCCAAACTGGGTATCAGCCCATCAAGGGAGTAGGCACGGTTAAGGTCACAGGTAGAGGTAGGTCCATCCAGGCAAAGTTCAATGGAATGTCAGCACAGCTTCAAATTCCACTCTTCAATTCCAGCTTTGCATTCCCAATTCAGGGGATGCTGAGAGGAAAACCGCACCGCCTGGGATTGTAGGCCCAAAGAGCACCTCCTAACACCTGGATTGGGATAACCGGGGATGTAGGCCTATAAATCAGTGGTAAATTGTATCTGAGCCCCAGAAATTCAGAAATTTATTTTGTTCTAGAGTGCTCTGGAGCACAATTTCCACGATCTCACCAAATTCTCTGGGCCTTTGTTAATAAGGGTTCCAGCGTCACTTCAATTTTCTACTGCTCTCAGCTAAGGTTCTGTCAAAGGCACTCTAGATAGCCCTGGTGAGTTCTCCTACTACCCCCACTCATCCCAAGGCTTGTCCTTCAAAATAGCAATCACATTGTGATTCTGAGGGGACCCTGGGAGATCTGGGCAAAATCAGCACCTCTCCAGTTTTCCCACTAATAGTGAAATTGCCTCAATCTCTACTTTCTTCAGCATGATATGCCTGCTATGCTAGAGAAGCTCTATTAGAATAAAACACCATTATATTTTCTAATGGAAAACGAATTCAATGTATAGAAAACAAAATGGGCGAGTTCCCTCTGGCCCACATCTTGTTGTTGTGCATCGGGATCATATTACTAGGACCTTTAGCCATTGGGAAATCCCGAGCTTTTCCCATTTTCTTCTTTCTTCTTCTTTCTTCTGGGTACATCACCTAATCTCACACCTGCCCAGCCTGCTGTAAAGGGGAAAAATAAGTGCCTATCTCATTGCGCATGTGTGAGATCAGTATCCCTTTCCTACGGGGATCTGTGAGTTAGGTATCCCGGGAGGCTCTGTGCTCCCATTCCGGTGGCGATCAAGACAGAATGGGAGTAAAAATTTAGTTTATGTACACTTTGATTACATAAATTACTTATTAGCTAAAAAGAAACATCAAAGCCTTATGGTGATAAAAGGTATAACTATAAACAAATGCAAATATATATATTTAAATGAAATGTAATAAGTATGTAGTACTTTAATTGTTCCATTGGAAACCAATTTATGGTATATTATATTTTTATTATTACTATATTTTCAGAACCCATTGTTTTCGGTGATTTTATCATACTAAGCAATGTGTTTGAATAGTTGAAACAGCTAATGACTGTTTCAAATATACAAAGTGGGTTGAGCCAAAATATAAACATTTGCCATACATGGCAAACATAATTGTTGAGCTATGCTACCCTTGCTACTGCAGTAAAAATTCTTGTAAACAAATTTAAGAGAGGATTACTAATAGATCTTAATGCTGCTGTACAACTGAGCTCTGTTGAAGTCTGCACTAATTTTCCCCTATAACCATACTTTATAATAATGTAGCTGTCATCAAGTATTCCGACTAATGCCTAATTTAATCATCCAGATGTTTTTGTACAAAAAAAAAACAATTAAGTGTACCTTTCAATGCATGATCTCATTATAATCATAGTATTCACATAGTTTCCAGTTCTCTAGTTGTTTTTTAAGCCAGAAACATGTCATGAATATTTTTAGAATATGTAATTTTATCCATAAAACCTTTCAAATTTATTTGAATTTTTATTATTGTTTCCTAGGAGATTTTTGTTGTAGGAAAACATTATTTTTTCTATTCTCACAAAATATCTAAATATCTTGTTTTATAAATTAATTGATTAAAATTTATTACTGTCAATTGTTGTGAGTGGACATTTCTCTTCAACCTAGTTTAGGTCTCAATAGTCAGCAGTGAACTCAAGCAGTTCTTTTCATTCAGCCTTAAACTAGCTGCACTGAACAGAATTAGATTGTGGAAGAGTTGACCATTGTAAATGAATTTCAACCCACCAATAATTGCCAAGTTTGTCATGTACCTGGAAGAAAAGCTTAAAATCACATTAGTAAAGGGTACTGTATGGAATTAAATCACTTATAAGCAAGGAGATTTAAAATAGTGTATGGTTCTTTCACAGAATAGTAAGTATGGAATACTATGGAGTTATATTGATGAAGTCAAGGTAACAGTTTTCTATTGAAGATATTTGTTGGACCAGGGATTTTTTGGATTATTACTTGAAGCAAACAAAATACTGATGAATGTCTGCATCTCCATAATAATGTAGTTGGTAATTTTGGCTCTGCTGTTACATCCAACATCTGGCATATTTACCATTCTGCAAAAAAAATAAAAACACCTCTCTGTATTGAGTGCAATATCTGAGAACCACTGTAGATATGTCTCACTGTTCCTAATGAAGCAGACTGTGTTCAGCGAAACGCGTAGAAGATGCTAATAACACCAAGAAGTAAGGCTTTCACGGTGAATAGATTTGTTTTAGATATTTTAATGATTCATAAATGTAAAATAAACATCAAAGTCTCTTAGTATTTTTAACATTGCCACAAGAAGAGAATATCATCAATTAGCAAAAAGGGGGAGGGGGACTTTTAAGGCAAGTATTATCAATAGAAAAAAAGCAACTTTAATAAATATTACATTTTTAAAAAGTTTTTTTTTTTTTGATAATATTTGCCTTAAAAGTCCCTCCTTTTCTCCCCCTTTTTTGTTAATTGAAGATAAATTTTAATGATTGTTAAATAAATGATATTTTATGGTCTTGTCAAGTTGTCAATATGGTCAGTCTTTAAGTACGCCTGAAAAGTCCCAGGGAACTTTTGTGGCTTCCTTACTTTCTCTTTTTTTTTTTTTTTTTGCTTGTTTTAAAAAAAATCAGGGATGTGGCATATGAATAACTGATAGAGAAGTGTAACTGTCCTAACTTTCTTGTTATGTGTGTAATGATTTGCATGGCTATAATCCAAAAGTTCAGATAGTTCAGGTTAATTACTTTATTACAGTTTTGATGAATATATAGTTGATTGTGCAAAGACTGAGCTGTCAGATTGTAATGGGTATGGTGAAGAAAGGAAAATAAAGAAAACAAAGAATATAAAAGAAAAAAACAGAAAGAAAAGGAAAAATAAAATAAAGGATGTAATAGCTTTGCAGGATAGGTAGTCATATTTTACCTGAAAACAATCTGGAAGAGCCAAGGTAGAAATAATTATGGTTAGCCAACAAAAAATTGTTTAATTCTTATTCAGTGTTAATGTGATGACATGAATAACATTATGAGCTTTGTATACAATGGGCCTGCTTTTTCAAGCTCACCAAGACTGGAGAAGAGAGACTATTACAGTTAAAACGGAGTGATCCCACAAACAAACAATGGATTTCTTAAAATAATGATATATTATTTGGTAGAATATAGTGTTTTCAGTCCTTGACCAATTCCATTCTATGTTGCTGGAACACCCAGATTTTCACATAAAAATAAATCTTCTACTATCTTAGAGAGCTTTAATAAATCAGGCTCAGTGTGGATTCCATCTCTATTTTGCTACTACAGGAAATTAAATTAGGGCAACAACTGATTATTTCTTGGCATGGTTGTTTGTGCTCTTTTGCCCCATTTAAATTAAGAATAAAATCTCCTATTCTAGATAGATGACCATGAATTCATTGGACTGTCATCTGGAGTTGTCTTACAAAATAAATAAAATTACCAAGTATACACATCAGGTAAACAGCAGATAAGGTAGGCTTTCCTTGGTGGGTTAAACAATTTCTTCCAACCATGCTGCCCATTTTCATGTGATGGGTATGATCCCTGGGCTTTTTTGTCGAGCTAAAATTGCAATGATTCCTATTAGGAGGAGGACCGACAGATGTCTTACCAGCTCATCATTCTCAAACATCTGTCTGCCTACTGGCAGCTGAACACATCACACAGACATTTTTCATTAATTGTCACATTGGTGTTTTCATTTATTTACAGAGCAAAAACAATGCAGATTTCATATCCTCGTTCGTTTGATGGAACTCCAGTGTGCACATTCTCTTCCAATATATTTGTGGTACTGATTACCTAAACAAATCTCTGTTTATTCCTAATTGGAATCAGAAACTTCATTATCACTCAATCTTTGAAGTATTCCCAGAGTAATCAGGTTTGGATGGTTGAAAACAATGATCTTATGTAGAGTTTGGTGTTTTACATGTACACAGTCATTTGTCAGTATTTCAAATCTTCCATATACTATCCTGCAGCAACTATTCACATAATAAACAAATTCATGGTGCACAACAATAGTGACACCATACATACATATCCCAATAGCAGAGATGTCAGCACTCATGATTCTTTAAAAATCCCTATATTGTAGTTGCATACCAGCGCTAACATCTTATCTAGTAGGATTCGTCAAAATCTGCCACATTTTAACATAGACATCACTGAACTTTATATACAACCAATATATAAAGTCTTTCCTTCTATTGGTTTATAAGTCCTGTGGTGACATTCCAATTGGCAAATGGAACCACTGTGTATGTTGGGAAGAACAACACCAGGAAGTGTTGAATACCCGCAATGGCTAGAGAGCAGCAAAATAGTTGTTTTTATTTTTTTTAACAGATGGGCCTCTGGAAAGGTCTAAAGCATTTTATTCTACAGGTTCGAATTTATGGATTTTTAAAATTTTGTGTTAACAGGGTCGTGGTATAGATGCAACTTCATAGTACAGGTTGTTCTTGACATCGATACTTATTTAAATAATGCCCGTAAAGTCTGGACTGTGTCCATTCTTATTCCAGGTTGGGTATTTTGTTGAAAATAATATCAGCTGTATGCAGTCATCCTCCCAATAATCTAATAGTTTTGTGTAATAATCCAAACATTAGATTGTTTTTTCAGGGTAGTGATTGGTGGGCAGTGAGCTTCTGCCATATTACACGGACTTACCATTTTCAGGCAACTTGCTAAAGATGATAAACGACCCAAGTCCCTTCCTTGTCCCAGGAGGTGACCAACTTCACGGTGGACTTCCAGTTCCATTAGCTATACCTCCTGGTGACTTAAAAAAAATTTAAATAGCATGTAGCAAGCTTTTACAGTATCCCCAGGCGAAAACAAGAATTTCAACCTTCAATTTAGGTTGGATTTCAGTTGAATAGGGCTAACTACTACTAACTATACCATGACCTGGACAAATGAGAACCTTCATTTTTCTTTTTTTTTCTATTTTTAGGCAGAGTTGACCAACTTCAATCCTTGAAGACAGGAATCCATACACATTTTTTCAGTTTTTCGGACAGCAGTAAATTTAGTAAATTGTGGTTTATAAAGTGTCAGAACATTGCCCTAACATGTGGCCCTCAAGCAGGACCATCAGAAATTTCTAATACTAGGCAAGCTTCTTGGACCTCCTTCCCCATGTCTTCCCCATCTTCTTTCGTTTCTTTGTTCATTTGCATTGCAAAAGTCAAACTTTTTTTGATTGGTGCTAGGTACAAAAGTACGCCTTGCTCAAATGGCAGCCCTACCGTTCAGGACTGGATTTTGACAGCTCTAGTTTAGAGTATATTACTGGAAAAAAATTTACAAAAAATAGTAATTTTCTTTAATTTCTCCAAGAAACTGTCAAATCATATTTATTACCCAGACTTATTTTTGGTATTTGGAATACCATAATATAAATGTTTTATTTACATGTTGGGGTTTCTAAAGTAGTCTCAAAAAGAAAACATGCAAATTTTAGTTTCCAAAGTGTATGTATTATTCTAGAGGGGTTAATTATTGTTTTTAAAAGCAGACTTTTCAGATTTGGAAACTTTTTTCACTCTTTCTTACATAATAAAAATGTAGCACTGTAGCACACTGTCGACTTCGCCTGTCTGTCAAAGAATAAGCATAGGATTGACGGTGTACAGAAACAGAGGATTTTAATAAGGATTTCAATGCTACTTCATCATGTGATTCCCACCCAATCAAAGCGTTGCTCACAGGTGCCTGCTCTTACTGGATCTGGGCACAATTATCAGCACTCTGTGTTTTTGTATATATTCGTTCTTCTTTATTACAGTCAGAGTTTCAAATCTAGCACATTTTTATATATCCCCTTTTCACATCATTAAAAAAATTATTTTCAGCTGTGCTGAAAGATTCTAGTTGTTTACAGAGTCATCAGATCAGTGACTTCTCCCTTATCAGACACCTCAGTAGGAGTTTTCTATCAGACAAAGGAAACTGCAAAGCAGGCAACGCTTGCCATGACATCTTAACAGCACTTTTGGAACCCTTTGTCAAGTATAAATTGTGCATTTGTAAAACAGTTCAGATCTTGTAAACTTAAGAAAAGACTGTTTGTGTGTTCACCTCTTATATTAAATGACATCTCTCCCATTTCTAAGAGTTCACAGACAAAATGTTAATTATGTTTTTACTTTCAAACGTTTAGGAGTTTTTAAATATGAAACTTTGTAAAACATTGTATAATGTAATCTTAATTAACAGAAGCATGCGTATAAAACAAAGGCATGTATTCCTCTTCACATCATACAGTAATTTTAATTTCAATCTTGGTATGCTGGGAACTTTTGGCTTTTATTTTACAAAATGGTAGCCAGGAAAAAAACAGCGATGTTGCTAATAATATCTAATTCAATTTTGTATTTTTTTTTTTTTTTTACAAAGGATGCTACACACCAGACACTTTCTAAAACAACTTATTATTCCAAAACAACTACTGCAGTTCAATACAACTTTTTTCATTTTATGTTTTATTTTAAATTACGCTGAATAAAGACAATTTATATACATTGTTTTCTACTTTTTAAAGGACACCCTCTACCCTCTACCACATATCCTCTTACTCCTTGTCATTGTATGCATGATGTACATTTTCTCTCTTTTTATGTATATTATGGTATGAATTAGTATTTCTCCCTAAATCTCTTGATAATAAACTCAAATTTGAAATAAAGAAAACATTTAAAAAAAAAAAAAGCGATAGTGATGGTTTTCCTAGCAACTATTGAATTTGAATAACCAAATTTCTTTTTATCTCCTATTACCTTTTTCTAAACTTCAAATTTGATTGCAGCTATTGATTATACTGTATTTTCCTTTTTTTTATATATATAAATCACATAACTATTGTGGTATTGCATATTGTATTTGTTAGTTAAATCTAGCTTTCTAAAATAAAAAGCAGAAAATTCTCCAAAGCAAAGGCCTTTTTTAGGCAGCTATTGAAAAATGTGTCTCCAATAGAAGATTTACTTTTTCCCCCTTCTTGTAAAATTTTGGATATTCAGCACCTTTTGTTCTAGTAACAGTGGTCGTTGAAACAGAGAGAAATAAAAACCCAAATAGCAAATAGAAAACTCTGGACCAGTAGTGGAAACGTTAATTGCACTTTATATGGATCCAAACTTTTTGTCACACAATGGCCCCCTTTTAATAGAAACGTACCATGAGAAACTAGCTATGGTGACCCTAAGTATGGAAACTCTATGGAACTCCAGTAAATTTGCTCAATTAGAATTGTAGGCATTTGGCACCTGTGTCGCCTTTGTTGGGGACCCCTATTATGGTGAATGAGGCATTATGCAATACAATAGTACAAATTGAAACAATAAAAACCTCAAGGGGCTTTAATTTTTTTCCTGCACTATGAAAAATTTAATAAATACTAGTTAGATCAAAATTTTACAGTACGGTAAATGCTTACAATGTTATCTGGTGGTGATATCTGGGTTTTGACATTTAACCAATTATAGAATATTATCATTACTGGAATAGAAACAGGGGTCACAGTGGTGGCTATTGACCCAAGACCCAATGACATCTAGGTATTGGGCTATCTTTAACCCAGCATGAATTACTGTATATTTTACCTGTTTATCTAAAGGTCAAACAGTTTTAAAGCAGTTTTTAAACAATCAAATATCAATGTTGTAGGAATTAAATAATCCCCAGGGATATCAGGTAATAATGCTTTTTATTATTGGATGCTGTAGGAATATACACTGGCTTTAGAAAGTATTAAGACCCCCTTCACTTTAAATTTTGTCAGGTTGCATCCACATACTAAAATCATTTAAAGCGGACCTAAACTCAGAAAATTTTAATTTATTTAAAAGGGTAGACAATCTTTTTTCCTAAACTATGTCACTTGATCTTGAGCCTGTGCAGTACAAGATTGGGCGACACTGGAAGAAGAACCCTGAAGAAGAGAGAAGAAGATGTCGATGCCTGGTGTACCCTCTGTGCCGGGCCAAGGATGGATACCTGGACGACGCGCAACCAAGGGAAAGAATCCTCCCGACAGATAGACTGATCTGCAGGTTCAAAGGTATGTGTGTTTTTTTTTTGGTTTACTTTGGCTTTAAATACTTTTTTTCCTCATTAATCTATACTCAGTACCCAATAATAGCTCAATTCAGACAATTTAGAGTTTTTTTAAGTACTTTTTGAAAAGTAAGTAGTTTATTAAAAAGTAAAAAAATAACTGAAATATTACATTAACATTAGTTTTCAGACCTTTTGCAACAACATATGAAATTTTAGCTCAGGGTTTCCTATTTCTCTTGGTCACTGGTGCGATATTTCTGCACATTGATTGGAGTACTCCAGTGGTAAATGAACTTGATTAGACATGATTTGGAAAACCACACAGCTCTCTATAGAAGGTCACATAACTAACAATGCATATTAGATCGAAAACCAAGCCATGAGGTGAAAGGAACTCGCTGTAGAGCTCAGAGACATGATTGTTGCAATGCACAGATCTGAAAAAGGCTACATAGAAATTTATGCTGAACTGAAGGTTCCCAAGAGCACAGTGGCCTCCATAATTCTCAAATGGAAGAGGTTTGGCATAACCAGGTCTCTTCCAAGAGCTGGTCCCCTGCCAAACTGAGCAACTGAGGGATGGTCACTCTGACTGAGTTTCAGAGAACTTATGTAGAGGGAAAACTAAGTTACAGAAGGACAACCATTACCGCAGCCCTCCGCCAATCTGGGCTTTATAGCTGAATGGCTAGATGTAAATGAAGTTAGTCTGAATACTTTCTGAAGCCACTGTATGCCAATAAAGATGTGTACTTGCAGCTATATGCATAGCTATATTTATTCTAGTAAAATAACTGGAGAAATTAAAGTACAACCTCAGAAAACTAGACCTATTCGTTGTTACTAAAGTCCTAAAAAGGTTTTACCATATTATTACAACTTAAACGTCTTTAGTCTCTTTGGATATGCAGATTTCATTAAAAGAATATCCTATGATAAAGGTCTATGTTCATGCATTTCCTGTTATATGGTGACAACAGTCTTTTAAGTTTGCTCTTGGTTTTTCACCTTTTCACTTTGCTATGTTGGCACACATTTGGCTGGCAAGGTCCACCAATGTCGTTATTACGATGCTGAACAGAAGCAATTATTTGCAGCCAGTGGACAGTGGGACAGTGGCTGATTAAGTGTCATCCAGTTATAAAATTAGATGTATTAGATTCCAGTTCATTTATAGTGTGTTTATGGCATGCACAACATGTTTGCATTAAGGCAGCTATTTATTCCTATGGGTTGCAAAGGCATAACAAAAAGTTTAGTATAGCATTGTAACACAAACTAAGTAGTGTGTTAGAGTGCATTGCAATTTTTATATATATATATACACTACTACACACTACACAGTATTTATATAGCGCCAACATATTACACAGCACTATACAAAGTCCATAGTCGTGACACTATCTGTCCCTCAAAGAGGCTCACAATCTAACTTTCCTGCCATAGTCATATGTCATTATTTGTAGTCTAAGGTTAATTTTTGGGGGAAACCAATTAACCTAACCCAGAGGAAACCCACGCAGACACTATATTTATATTTATATATATATATATATATATATATATATATAAATATATTAGATAGATTGTACATTATAGTATAAAACCAATCAGGAAATTACTACCCTGATTACATTCAGACAATTGGTTCATATGCATGAGTGATACGTTGGGTTAGAGTCATTAATCAGTCCATTTGTCATTTCTTTTCCTATCAGACTAAAAACACAAACTTGGCCATGTGTGCATTCAGCTATGACCATCAGACCAAGCTATAGATGATGGGAAGATTGTGTTCTATTTATTGGATTATACAGTTGATGAAACAGTGTCTTGGTTCAGATTTGATAAGCAGTCTATTTGAGATTGCCGCCACTCAGTCTGAAAAAGGCGAAACGCGCCTCCAGACGTTGCCACACAGCCTAAAAATATTAACTGTGCCTGTAATTATCTTCAGAAGCATTTGCAGAAACCAAATTTAGTAGCTGCATACACTGTCTTACCTTCAGAATTTAATATGTGATTCATAAATACAAATGAGTAGTAATTTATTCCTCGCAATAACAACTACTGGTAAATTATGCTTGCTCATATTTCTTTCACGAATGAAAATAGAAGAATTTGATTCTATTTTCAGTACTTTGATATATTCATTCGCGGGGATTCTATAGAGGAGGTATTAGCTGTCACTTTAACGTCATCCTTTTTTTTTACTATGAGCCCTCTACAGAAATAGTACAAGACATTAATATGTTTCAGAGTGTCATTGCCCACATTACATGAAATACAAGTCTTACAAAAGCATCAAGTCATATTGAACATCAGCCATGAGTTTTGTGGATTTCTTCTTTTTGCTCTTTTGTTCTTCTCTTTCATGTGGAACCAGTAAAATTCTATATATGGGTGTCACTTATAGTCTTTAAAAGTCTTTCTTTAACATGGGGGAACTCTTTAATATAACTTTCAGATCTTGGGGAACCCCTTTTATAATTACTATGGCCACAGCTCATAGTATATTAGTGTGGCGATCAGTGGAAAGAATAACTCTTACATTCCTGGACAATGAGAGGAATGTCACCCTTATGAATAGCCAAAAAAGATAATTGGTATCAGTTAAACCTGAGAGGAACAAAGTCAAAGTCTGTAAGTCTTCACAAGACAAGACAATATGTACAAGACTATATGTTAGTTTGAGTACACTTCAAATGAGTTGTTTTTACTGATATAAGGAATAAGGATACATTTTATAATTCATAGTTCCTGTTCAGAGTTCAAAATACAACAGGGCATACCTAATAATATGACATTCTATGACACAGGCAGGATTAATATATTTTATTTTTACTGATTTAGGACAAAGCATGTCACCCCTGCTAATACCTTCTTTGTTCTCCCCTGATGTCCATTTCACTTGTCAGATGTTCATAAATCACATTAGTGCTTCAGGACATTTTCCTCAATGTAGGACCTGGTGCTTGTAAAGAGAGCTATCAGCTTATTGCCTTCCTTTCTCCCAATTCAGCGTAATTTAGATCCTTTTGAATGTTTTTCTAGTCTAGAAATAGGTCTCAGGTTGTTGGTCAGGTATAGGCTCAGAAAAGTTATGCACCCAAAAACAAGGTCAGCTGACTACCTAAATTTAATGAATAGTTGGGTTTTTCCATCAATGGATTTTTTCTTCCCTGATGACATAGGCATATTCTAAGATGACAATGCCAGGATGCATTGGGCTCACAATGTAAAGGCATTGCTTCAGGGAGTATGAGACATCATTTTCACACATGGATTGGACACCAAAGTCCAGACCTGAACCCCACCAGAAATCTTTGTGATGTTCTGGAGAAGGCTTTATGCAGCATACAAGATCTTAGTGATAAATTATTGAAAATCTGGATGGAAATTAGTTTTTAATAAAGATGATCATCACTTTTAAAAATGCCACATCCTCATTATACAAACAGAACATGAAATGGGTCAACAAGAAATTGGACTTTTTAGGCAAATATATATATATATATATATATATATATACGTATATATATGAGAATCTTGTTGATTTACTTGATAACTGTGCACTATACATTAATTTGTTTTTGTTAAAGAATAATGTGAGCTGCCTGTAAATATTAGTATGGTATCTATATATAGAACTCAAATCTAACTCAAGAAGAAGCAAATTTTTTTGGTTCACAAAACAAATTGAGTCTTAACATTGGTTTGAGATGTACTTGACCCATTATGGACCCTATGTTTTAATACATTTATTTATGTATGTGAGGTTTTATGTATATTTATATGATCATTGAATAAAGCTCATTTGATATAAATATATTGCATGTCACGTTTGGGGAGATGGAGCCTATAGGGGGCGCTAGGCTTGCACAAAATTAGTGTGAGCATTGGGAAGGGCCAAGGCACAGATTCTAAGTGGCTACCAGGTCTTCTTCAGAGCCTCTAGTGGTGAGGATGTTGCGCTTTTGGTTACAGCCCGGTTGCAGTCCTTGAGCACACCAGTGTGGGCAGGATGATACATGGTATTAAATCACTAGGTGTAAGAATTGACAGGGAAGGCCGGGGTCGAGGCAGGTAGCAAGCAGAAGAGGTCAGGTCACATGCTAGAGATCTAATACCAGGGATCCAGAAAATGGACACCAGTGACACGGGGTCCAACGCAAACATAGGGAACACAGGAGAAATTGGAAGCAACAGAATATCCACAGAGCGGAACACTGGAACAAAACAAGTGAACTGGCTGGGAAACAACAGATTAGACCACTAGGGGTTAACACAGGAGCTGGACAGGGAATCACTGAATTAACCAACAGGTGTAAAGGAAATGCTCAGCAGAGCTAGGGGGCTCAGCACTAGTGAAGACACGTTGCACAAACACTGAGTGCGGTGTCTGAGCTAGCAAAATAGCCAAGGGTGATTAAGAGGCTATTTTCTGATTGGCCAGCAAGAGGGGCAATACTAATTTATTCTGGTAGAGCAGGCGTGCCCAGGCTCAGAACTGCAGGAGGGAGGCACCTGCGCTTTAGTGGAGGAAGTGTTACATTACATATATATAATATGATATATTTTTTCTGGATAAGTGAATGCCTAAAACGTCTCATTTTTTGTTTTTGGTATGATCTGGAAATAAATGTTGTGACATTGTATAAGCTTATTTTAACAATAATATGTGGAATGCATGTCATTATGAATAATAATATTATTGAAGTCTGTGACTGTTTTTGGCCAAGCAAATTTGTATTACTGATTAGCTATTTTCCCTTTATGGGGCAAAAAACAGTTGTAGTCACAGCAAAAGACTAAAAACCAGTCATATATATTAGTTGGTATTTATAGTTATTTGACAGCTGTGACCAATCAAAGCTGTTTTTTTCTTATTATGTGCACTGTGCACAGTTAATTCATAAAAACCACAATATATATATATATATATATATATATATATATATAATACTACTTTAACAGATGCATAGCAGCCATAAGACAAAGAACATTTTCAGCTTTTGTTTTTTTTTTATCCATATAAACAGCTATCCCTATTGGTTATTTACAATAGCCTCAGAAGACATTTTAAACCTAATGGATTTTTTAACTTTTCTACATTTTATTGCTAGGTTTACTCAGGTTTTTGTGGTAAGAATCATTTACCCCTCTCTGGTCCTTCCATCATGATGCTCCATTAGCTCTCTCCTATCAATAATTCTAACTCTGACAGTGGGACAGGATGAAGACCCCCGAAAATTACATTACATGTTTAACGATGATGGATAACACTTCGGCATGTCCCTAGGCAGCAAACAGCCTCCTCTTTTTCTTCTGATAATGAAAGGAAAGCAGAAAATGTCCAGATATCAGGAGCAGCTGGTTAAAATAAAATAAAATCTCCTAAGACTTGTGGTTCCAAGAGGAAGAGAGGGGGTGTTATTATCAGATGGTGAGTATTCTTTCTATGCATTTTTACTCATGCATAAATTCTGCATATCCTGGAATGAATGATTTACAAGAAGTGTACTAGGATCATTTATGAGTAAGGCTAATGCAGATTATTTGCCTGTCTGTCTATTTTATAAGATCCGTAGTGTAAAATAAGTTCTAAATAACTTGATGAAGTATTTTAGTCAAAACTATGAACATGAAGCACAATAAACATATAATTAAAAAATATTGAAAAAGAAAGATAAAAAGATAGAGCAAAGAGGGATAGAAATGGAAAGACAGAGACAGAGAATGAGCACAGTTTGCTGCAATATTCACCTAATATCTAGTGCAGCCCTTAGTCTTCCAAATTAAAGTGCACCTATCACCTTATTTTTTAATTTATATAAGAGGGCAGATAACCCTTTTATATAAAAAAAATATTTTTTTTCCCTAAACAATTTTTTAAAAATACTCTTTAGCACTGCGCCGGTAAAGACTGAATAGGAAGCCTGCACACCTACGTCACGTAGAAAAAACTCATTGTGGATGTATCAAGGGCTCTGCCGAAATAAAGGTAAACTTTAAACGATGGTTTATCTATTGATTAAAGGCAGCCGTATATATAACTGTATAATATAATCTGGCAAACAGAGAAGTGCTAAATAAATGTTCACACTGCAACATAAAACTTTGAATAGGCTTGTTGTCTGGCAAAAGAATTTTTTTTTTTAATGCAGCACCCAGATGTAATTTCCATATGCAGAACACTACACAGTAATATCATTTATACCCAATACCCAATTTTGATTCCATGAAAGTAAAAATACAGGAAAACAGATCTGATGTGTACTTTCTTACTTTAAAACATTGTTGTCGAAGGGGAAATTGTATTTTTGCGAGTGGAATTTTTTTTTTTGCAAAAATTAGGCTAATGTTCGCCAGTGGCACATTTACATTACCTACTTTTTGAGTTAATTGCAAAACCACTCGGGGAGCCACATTGCAAGGGTAAATTTTTCCAGAGTTCTGCTTGAACGATGTATAGGAGTCACTTTTCACCTGCCTGTGTGGATGAGAATTTATAGAAAAAGAAGAGTAACTTTGAGACATGAAAGTTCACAAAAAAGGTTACAGCCTGTGTATTAAAACTTATAAATTAATTCTTCAAAGAAATTCATTACATCATTTGCAATAAATTCAGTGCTATTTATCATGTTATCTGTACAATTATTTTCTGACATTGACAGTCTACAAGGAATATATATATATATATATATATATATATATATATATTTTTATACAGTATATATATTTAATAAAGCTTATTTGACAGATGTTTCTACATCTCACAAATGTTTCACAAAAATGTGTTCACAAAAAACAAATGTTTTTTTTTTTTTTTTTAAAGTATTTACTTTATCCAATTGTTTTTTCCAATATTAGAATTCATCAATCAAACAATTTAAATATTTAAAATTATGTTTGTAAGTTACATGCAAGAACAGTGAGTAGGAGTGGTTGGATAGTTCCCATCAGAGTTGACTCTGACTCTAATTGGAATTTTTCTGATTTCAGATTAAAACTCGGAGTTTGAGCTCTCTGTGCTCCAATCTAAAGATATCTTCCACTGCTAGCTAGATTGGCCAGTGGCCATTGACCATACGCTATACTTAACATCAGGGGGTTGAGCATGCAACATTAGTCCTTCTATACAGAAAAATTGTGAATCCATTCAGATCTTTCAGATTAGCTGGTTCTGCTCTCCTGTAGTAATAAGCATAAATAATATGTCAACAATATATGACCCTAATGTTGCAAAAGTCTGAAAACAAGTTACAGAAATGTTGTTCTTAATTTAAAATGACTCTCAGTACTGGAGAAAAAAAGAAAAAAATATTATTCTATAGAAAATACTTGAAATGGAATTCATTAAAAGGCTTTTCAAAGGTTTTGCATATGCTATCTATTTATTTTCTTATATTTTTTTTATTTTGTTCTTTTCACTTTTTAATTTTTTCAGCATATATAATCAGCATATATAATCAGAATTCAGAAACTTTAATACTGTACCCAAAAATGTATCAAATTAAATTAAAAAAGGGGAAAAGTGCACTAAATTACCAATATAAAGAACAATTACCATAATGTACCCACCTTGCATATGGTTTATGTACCCCACTTACGGATAGACTGTCATCTTTAGAACGTCTTCTATTTATATACCGGTAATTTATTATGTTGTAAAACACCCTTTAACATTTCTGGTTTCTCCATAGCTGCACTGCATTATGTAGTAGGATCTTCTGAATATTTTTGTTTTGAAACCAATTACCAGTTAACGGGGTTAACATTTGACAGTGACTTTATATAGTCATTAGAGACCTAATACATAAATATAATGGCTCCAGACACTATAACTGATGTGACCTATACAATATGCATTAGGCAGCTCACTCTGGTTCACTGTCTCTATATATCGGCCTGTCTAAGATTGTCTATGCAGCCATGCTGCTTCCAGACAGCGTAAGTCATCATATGGATGGTGAGAGCTTTTTTAATGTGACACTGCATTAGTGTTTCTAAGTTATAAGACGTATGACCTTTGAAGACTAAATGGGTCCACACTCACATTGGCATAACATTACAGTAATATATGACAGTAAATATTCTGAGAAAATGGTAAATGGATCAAACTGCATATGTCTATGGCACATATTTCAAGCTATTGTATTAGAAAATATATTGGTTTTGCAACATCTATTTTTGCTACATTTCTACCTTATTGTACTAACGTAACCTAGCTTTACACTTACAGAAGAACACTTTTTTTTGTATTTTTATCTTATTTGAAATAAGACAGTGTATTATGTGACTATGACAGTGTACTACTGTGTATTTAATGTATAGCCATTTGTGCAGTACAGTAGAACTTAGCAGGCAGGCTCCTGTTTATTGCAGAAAAGACAGGCAAGTTCCTTCTGCATAAAAATAAACTTACCTGTTTGTTCTACCCCCCTGTCTATGCTCCTGCAGTGGCGCTGCTATCTTTACAAAATCATCCAGTTTTCAGCTTGCTTGGCCAGGCTGCAATGTCATTAATTTATTCTGTAAGCTGGGCATTTTGGAAATGCCAGGATAATACATAAAAAACAATAAAATTAAAAATGACAGCCTTACATCCTCAGAGCCATCAATCCCTCCACAGCTGACCTTGATTCAGTCCCTCCATCCTGGATTTTTTCTTATTCCAAGAGGAACCACTAGGCACCACCATATTTTCCTTCCTCTGCTTGCATCACCCAATGTTGTACAGGCGTGAGATCTTGTAACATATCCTTCTGTAAATGAAAAATAAAAGATTGCTGATTCCATTGCGCATTTTGGGAAAAGCCCATTACAGATTGGCAGTCCAAAGCCTCCTGGGATACATGATGTAATTGTCACGGGAGGCTCTGCGCTCCCATTCAGCCTCTACCGCTGTGGGGATAAAGACAAAAGGCAAGGGGCCTCTCCTATTTTTTTTAAAAAAAAGTTAGAAAAAAGTTAAAAAAACAGGCACATTTTCCTTCATATAAAAGGGTGATATACATTGTCATGTATATGGGGTGTAAACATTGTGGTGAGAGGTCTGCTTTAAGCAGGTAAGTATGTTTTATTGCAGAATGGACATTGCCCTTTTCGGCAGTAACCAACTTGTCTGCTCACATTTGATTTTCAATTTTAATGTAAAGTTTAGGCTATAGTAGAATGAATGCTGTGCTAGATGTAAGCCCTAAAGCAGGGTTCCTCCGGAGGTTAATTGGAATCCTTGAGCAGTGTTTACCTCTCAGGTCAGTCAACATAGACACCAATGATCTTTTTGGTTGTCTGTATGGGTAATTCTTCCCACTGGCCAGAAATGAAAGAGGCATTTTTCCTATTGACCACCATGCTAGTGAGCTGTGGATATAGTAATTATAGTAGGGGTTCCCTGAAGACCTGAAAGTTATTTCAAGGGTTCCCCTATTTTAAAAGGTCAAAAGAAGATAAAAAATAAATGTTAAAAAAAATCCCAGTGGGCCATTTGCAAGGTGGAGTTAGGCTACGTTCAGGCCAGTGTTTGTCAACTGTGTAGTTAACTGCTACAGGGTCCTATTTTTAATCTGTAGGTTTATTAGCATTTGAGGAAATTGGAAGTAGTTTAGGCAACAGACCATCCAGAGATACTACATAAAGCAGTTTAAGAAACCTGAAATAAAAGGATTTAAATAAGGTTTTAATGATAACTATTGGATAACCATTGGAGTGGTTGAAGACTGGTTGACCGCAGTGAATCGCAGTGGTCCACTGTTAAAACCCCCCATCTAAACTTACAGTGATAGTAGCAGGGATTTTACTGTGAAATCTGGCACAAAACAGATGCTTAATCTGTAAAATCATTATTGTTTTATTTTCTACTAAAATGACACAGAAGGCAGAATCACACAGAACCACAAATAACTGTCAAATGAACAACAATAAATAAAGCACACAACAAATGAAATGTAGATAGAAATGCAGCACTTCATCAGTTTATTTTTCAACCATAACATACAGTACTTAATAACCGTATGAATAAATACAGTTAAATAATTACTTATTCATAAAGCATATACGCATAGAAGAAAAGTAGTTTCCTGATCTAGAAGCCTCCCTCTTAATTGCTCTTAGACCCAAAACAACATCTGGTCTCAGTGTCAGTCCACCCACTCTAATATGTTTTGGTACAAACAGGGATATGCTTGGACTGTGCCTCAATATTTACCAACTCTTCTTCCTGTTTTTGGCCTTGATTGGTCAGGCTGGAATAAAACTATACTAGAAGCTGGGCATTTTGGAAATGCGGGGATTGTACATCAAAGCGAAACACTCATAAGAAATTTTAAAAATTACACGTACCTATACTTCCGTCCTCAATCCCTCCCCAGCTGGCCTCGATCTTGCCCCAGTGTCAGTCCACTGTAAAATTTTCGGTACAAACGGATATGTTCCCATTGTCAGCTACCAAAATATATCAGAAAAATGCTGCCCCCAAATGGGTAGCCAAACAATACAAAATGTTGAGCTGTTCAAGGGGGCTGGAGGGCTAAAAGGAGCACCAGCACAGATCACAGTAAATGTATATTCTAGAGCAATACAAGCCAAAAGATTTGAGAAAAGAGAATAAAACATCTTCACACCACTTAAGCATTATTTATTTATTATATTATATTATTTATTATTAATATATCAATATATTTATATATATTTATTATATATATGTAAATATATTTATTATAATATGTATTATTATAGCGACCACATATAACCAGGGGGAACCCTGGTTGAGAAACACTGATTCAGACAAAGTCTCCACAAAAAAATTGCTGACAAACAGTTCAGACCTTGCATGTGGTGACAGAAAGCTACATTCCTCCTTTTTTAAGCTAGAGATTTAAATGATGCCTGCTCTGAAAAAAATAATGACATATGCTGCTCTTAAGTTACATTTGCCCCAAATTCTCTCATTTGCTCACAGAAGAACATATGCTGTCCATAGAAACCAATCCTATTTGTAAATGTATGTTATATACTGCAAAGGAAAATGACTAGTGGTAATTGTTGACTGCTATGCCTTTCAGACTTCAGGCTTATTTCAATGATCTGTTTAAATGGTAATTGTTTGGCTGCTATGGAATATACAGATTTGATTTTCAGTCTCCTGGAAATGATCTGTTGAGCTGAAAGTTGTGTTTATTCAAATTTCTTTTTACAGATACACAAGTGTGTTTGGATACATATCGCTGCAATAGTCACCTCATCTCTGTCATTGTCCTGATAGACTCCTCTTGGTTCAGAGGTTCACCCTTGCTCTTCCTGGAGAGGGAGGATTGTCATTTTACTATATAAGGATCATATGGGTATACTGCTGGGAACGGTGCTACTTTAGTGCAGGTAAATGTTTTTTGCACATTTCAGTACCAACCATTAGATACAGCAAAAAGAAAAGAATAGAACATCCCCTATACACACACATACACAGAAATCTTGTATACAATGGTTTATTAAAATGTTCTAAGCTTGAATTGGCCTTTTTCTGGACCTCGGGTTAAATGTCAAACCCTTTTTTAGATCCAATTTCCCAAACTATCTCTGCAGTCTTTAGTTATCATACCAAAAATCCTGCACCCTACAAAAACAGCCATCATCCAATAGGGGCAACCGCTACAGATTTTCTTTAGCCAATGATTAGAGAGGATTTTTTTTATATTCTTGCTAGAAAAACTAAAAAAAAAACATTTTCAGTTGTTAAATAGCAGTTGTTATACCTGCAACATAAATAGCTATTCTCTAAAATGTTCTTTATGACTGGTATGTAGAGAATACTTTCCTCTCCTGCCCTTTCAATACTTGCTTTTTGTATTTTTTTTATGCTTTGTATTTCAACAGTTCAAGGTACGAATGAAAACCTGTGAGTATTCCGTACGTGGATAAGTACAAAAGTTTAAATAACTTAATTTATTTATTACTTTATTTATTATTTTAACAAACAAAAAAAATGGTTTTTCTATTGATATAGGTTCACACTAAAATTGTCTTACAGTTTTCCAGATTGTTTATCAGTCTATTACATAAGATCTAAGATCAATGACACAGGTGTTGTAAATGTAAAACAGCACAGCGCTCATCCCTCCTACATCTTGTTGACATATTGACATCTGTTAATTGGCATCTATTCATAGAAGCAATTATAAAGGCATTAAATATATATGTATATCTTATCTCACCTCCGCTCTGCAGTATGTATACACAGTATTTATATAACAGAAGAGATACATCTGCCCCGCAGGGCTTTATTATTGTAATTAAAGAATGTAAAATGTCTGATCTTAGTTTAATTTGTTTGCCTTCTCGTTAACTTTGTCATCAATAACTGAGTCTGTTATAAAAGAGTCTAATAAAAACTACAAGCTATATGAAAAACGACAAGCTATATGAAACTTAATAAAATAATATGTGTATGTGATATACATATGATATACTCCATTAAAACTACCATGTATACCCTAAAAAATGCCATTAGAAAACAAATCTTTGTTTATCCTTGTGTCATACCAGTAGATGGCACTGCATCCTCAGGTAACATGCATAACAAACTTGCCATTTGATATCAAAGAGTTTGCTTTACATTTCACACAAGGGCATAGCACCATCTTCTGTTGACCACCAATAATGCACAAAAGATTATTGAAGTAGAATTCAGAAGTAACCTGTGAAAAGGGGGAAACAGTTACAGAGTGAGCTTATATGAATTTTTTATCCCCTTTAAAATGTAAAATTGCATTATTTTTATTGACATTTCTACTGGCTACTGTTTTGAATGTTGGCTGTGATGGCCACATTTTGTGGCCTTGGTTTATACTTGAGTCAACGTAGTTTGTATTCTCAGGTAAAACTAAGTACCACAGTTTATATGTGGATCAGTTTGAGTATATACAGTAATTAAAGTGCCTAAATTATCCTATTAGGTACTCTATTTGGATAGAGTAAGTAGAAGGTTAAGACCCCTGCCACTTTATTTTTATAAGCATTGAGAAAATTCTGCTTTCTGTTTTCTAGATGCAACAGGCAGTGACAGAAAATATCCTGAGATCACAGGAATTCCCTTCCTAAAGATTTGTCCCAGGAAACAGATGTACCATTAGAAGATTCATCATTTAAGCTGACAACTTCTCAGTGGGAACACACTAGTTATCAAAATGCTAAAGAGGTCACCTCTGATTGCTATCTAGCAAATCATACAGAGTAATTCAATGCCCTACCTGAAAACTTTAGACTTTGGTATTTGGGAAAATGTATAGAAAGGAATAATGTAAAATGTAGCACTGTATATTGGCATGGTTTCTGGGGTATAGATAGAGTCTGAGCCAATGCGTAGTATCTGCTGTATATGTTCAGTGCTTTTCTTAATGGACAGTGTCAGTGAAACACTCCTCAATGACTGATGACTAATGAAAACCTCAGTGATCTAACTCTCAATAATAGACCCCCAGTTTTGCAATATTAATTTTAGTAATAGACCCCAGTGCTAATCTCTGTAACAAACCATCCTCTCCCTCCCAGTACAAATCTCAGTGACATACCCCAGTGCAGACCTCAGTGATAGAACCCTCAGTGATAGAGTACTAGACTTGCACCTAGACTTTGGTATTGGGAAAAAGTTATAGAAAGGAATAATGTAAAATGTAGCACTGCATATTGGCATGGTTTCTGGGGTATAGTTAGAGTCTGAGTCCATGCATAATATCTGCTGTATATGTTCAGTGCATTTCTTAATGGACAGTGTCAGTGATAGACTCCTCAGTGACTGATGACTA
>NC_092859.1:146104404-146108458 GCF_032062135.1 Pyxicephalus adspersus
TTTAATTTTTTGGGGGAGTACTTCTTCCATTCCATATTTACGCTTCAGTGGTAAAGACTGAATGGGAAACCAGGAGATCCCAGGAGGCTTCGGGTTGCTCCTTCTGGTATTAATAAAAATACAAGGGCTCTTTTTTTTCAGGTGAAAAGGAGAAACCAAGGAAAGCAAAAAATAAGCAGATAAAACTTTAGCTTTGAGTGGTTTGTAAATGGCTTGTTATGTTATAACAATAAAATGATTTTCTATTTAGAATTGACATATGAATAGGAATTTGGTGGACATAGTGTTATGAACATTGGAGGATGCAGTAGTATACAGGGACTTTTTCTAGACCTTATTTTATTAATGACTTTCACTCAACCTTCGAAAAAAAATATTCTGTTTCTTTAAAACTCTGTTGATTTTAGTGGATTCAGCCAATAGACTGTAACCATGTTCTTAGGGGCATTCAATTCCAGCTTATCTAGGATTCATACAGCACATGTTAAGACCTCCTTGCTTCCCGTGCACAGAATTCTAGTCTCATAAATTTAAATTAAGTTGATCTGTTTCACTGAACAGGGAACAAAGTCACAGAGACGATACAAAATTACTTTTACCAAATAATATACCCAGATGGTAAATGCGGCTACATTCCAGTGCCAGCGTATTATATCCTAAAGGACAAAACTGAAAGTGCTGAGTAGAAAACCGCACTTACGGAAAATACTGTCAAACCAAACTGATATTTCACTGTAGCAATAATAAATTGTAAAATGTGACCACGCCACTAGAAATCCAGAGAGCTTCCTATGCTATGGCACCTGCAGTTAGGTTCAGCTTGCGTAGCTTTGAGTTTTTCACAGGAGCTGTAGGAATAAGGGGCCATACAAGAAAGGTAAAGAGGAAGCCACATGGGCCAAGTACTGAAAAACCATTATTAGAGTTAGTGACTTGCATGGCTTTGACCAAATTTAGGCTAACCAACTTAATTGCTGAAGCTCCAGGTCACTAGTTTTAGATTTTGAAGGTAGCTAAAAGTAGTAGCACTTTGTGAGAATGGGGTATTAGGTGAATACAGCTATAAGTAAAAAGGTTCAGTTGTGTCCTCCCTCCAGTAATGGCACACAAATGGTCAAATATGGCCAAAAATCTTCTGGAAGAGAAGACAATTTAAGGGAAGGCGGGTTTGATATTACTTCTGCTGACATCTGCTTTCTGCTCCACTGGCTTTCCTTGTGCCATTGGTCCCAAGTCTGGGTAAAGGAAAACGCTGGGTTTTTGTGTGTGTCTGTTTTTATAAGCTACTGTATTTGGATTACATTTTTTGTAATATGGATTACTCTAAAGTATTTATTGTATGCTATGGGGTATAGCAGTATATATTGTTCCTTATCATACTGTTGGCTAATATAGGTCACAGTGTGTTTATTCATACATTTGTAAAGGTGCACAATTTACATCGCTGTTCAAAATTCAGGTAAAAGTGGGCTAACATGGGGTAGGGAAATAGTATAAAGATACAAAAAAATGGGTTTATCTGTTAATAAAGCAAACATGCTATTGAGAACCTTGTTGCACTTAAACACATTTATTTAGACATCACTTTGTAACATTGAAAACGCTTCACAGCTTTGTAAGCTTCTTCATAAGTAGAACTGGTGAAGCAACTTGGAAACCTGTCAAACATCCTCAACATTACAAGAACTGAATGTGGCTAACTACTGCTAGATATGCAATGACCTGGATAAATGAGAACCTTGGCAGATATCTATAGTTGAATTTTAGCCGATATTTTCCTGGTAGTTTTTTTGAAGACAAGATCGCCCATCCGACATGGCCATTAACAGGAATAACAGAATAGAATAAAAATGGCAAAAATGATTGCTTTTAAAATGTTTTATTACCAACATATCAACCCAAATGTTTTATCTTATCGTTTCCTGTCTTATTTTAATACATGAAGTGCTGTCTTCAATCAAAAGACACATTTGTAAGGCTCTGGTCCAGCCAATCCCCCAATCTAACTCTACACTCTTCACCTATAGCAAGACCCTGCTCAGCCCCAAGAGACTAATTGGACCATCCCAGCATACAGTTAGCCCTGGGACTTCTGTGTGCAAAGGATGGCATTTGGGAAAGGATGGACAGAGAACCAGGAGCCCACAAGATATGACAGGGGAGATCAGACAGTCCAGGGTCAGTAACCAAGTGATCCACAGATAATGCAGTACAGGAGAGTCCAGAAGAGCCAAGTCCATCCACAGGTAGTCAGACCATCAAACAAGGTATCCAAGGGTAAAAACAAAGCTGGGGAGTTGAGGTCAAAGGTAAGGATCAGTTCAGGTAACCAACAATCACAGAGCCAGGAAAAAGGTAGCAAAAGGTAATTCGACAGCTAGTCACACCACTAGCAGGTCATCCAAGCTAAATGCTTTAATTGGCAATTAGTGGCTGGGAGCAGAAAAGTTATGTAGGCTTAGCAGCCAATAGCAAGGCAGGAGTGTTGCCAGAAAGTTAAGTAAAAAGGTATAATGTGGGGGTGTACAGTGCAGGATGGACAGCCAGAAAAGCCACCCCTAACATCATCATTATTTACCAGACATACCAGAACCTGCAACATTTTCTTAACAATCAATAAAATGAGCCCTCACTGACCTTTCTAGTTGCCTGCACTGAGAAGTAATTCATTTTCAAAGATGACAACAAAGACTCAGTCAGATTTTTAGTCAGTTTCTAATAGTTTAGGAACACCTGTTGTGTTTTGATTGTTGAAAACAAGCAGCTTGCCAGGATTCTGCACCTAATAAAAATGACAGGAAAAGGAAGTGCCATTTTAGTGTCAAATTTTTTTTTAATTTAAAAGTAGTAAAGAGGTGAATTAGGGTGCCATGGCTTAAACTGCTTTTAAAGTTTGTTTAGAAAATGTAAATTAACTACTAAGCATAGTCAGGAAACAGGTTTTCTTAATTTTGTTAAGAAAACTTGTCTAGGATTTTTTTTTTTTGCCTGGCTGGTATTCTTATTTATTAACTCAATGGCTTACCCAGGCCAGTTCAGTAACTCAATGGCATGGCCAGTTCAATATTACACACTGATCAATGCTTATCACTCTGACTTTATTTGCTGCATGCGTGTTGCATCACAATGACTCAGAAAATATTAAAACCTGTGATGGGCAGACAGCTAGCATTTTCATCTAAGGTCAATAATGGCAGCAATAATGATCAGTATCTAAAAGTTAAGTTGTCCAAGTTGAGCATATTGTATTCATTTTTTACTCTCTGAGATTGCTACGGCTCAAACGCCATCCTAATTAACATTTTCAGCTTTAATGCCAAGCTAGAAAAAATATTTGACTGTGATAATATTGTCACAGTTACCAATTTCCCCCCCAGAAGAATGCACCTTGTTATTTAACTATTTTCTCTGCAGGAAATGTTCAGGGCAATTAAGAAACTGTATCAAAGTATCTATAATTGAAACGTACTTTGCGGAGGTACTGGCAGTTATTGTGCATGTCAAACATAAAAGGCAAGATTTAACATTTTATGGTATTTTTGTTTGTCCCTGCAAAGGTTCCATGACCTTTAACAAGCCCACTGATGACCTTTATTATCTTTGATAAGGGTTACAAATGTTATATTCAAAGCACCATTTACAAAGGCACCAACCAGTGGACTAAGTGCTGGGAAGTAGAATTTTCAGCCATCTATTATTTATTCAGTTCTTCTTGACATTATTATTTAACCTCTTGGCTACCGAAGGTTTTCTTTTCCCCTCCAGGGACAAAACCCCCTGAAAGTGTTGCTGTAAATCAGAAAACATCAACCCATTGTACACTGAAGCAGAAGAACAAGATTTTTCTTCCTTGAGATAAATGGCTATTCTTGAAAGTTGTAAAGATTCAACTGTATGCTTTACAATGAGACTGAAGATGTGTTGCTGTACAACACAATAAAAATGAGATGAACAAAATAACAAAACCCCTAATAATACACTATATTAAAGTAGATATAAACCCTAAGTGGAAGACATTGGTAAAGTTATATATTTAAATATTACAATTTTTTTT